>NW_027113357.1:15448-20199 GCF_000696795.3 Halyomorpha halys | reverse complement strand
CAGGGGGTGCAGGGTAGCCGCGGGGTAAGGCTCGCGACTACTAACTCCAAGGACCCGAGTTCGAATCTGTCTGGGCAGAAAATTTCTTTTCTGGAAAAACAATGGCAAGGGCAGAAAATTGTTCACACCGTAGCCGTCAACTCTTATGGGTTCTGGAGCCCTCCTGGCTCCTTAATTGGGTAAAAATCTGGTGGTCGAGCATGATTCTGACCAAATCACCTCCGTGCACAACCGTTGGTCTAGTAACAGTACTCCCTTACAAAGTGCTGAACCCCTGACCCTTGAGACACGGGTTGTTGCAGTACAGATTGGTCATGTAAATATTACATGACAAACTAATAAAATAAAATAAAACAATTAATTTAATATAAAAGTTGTGGAATTTTGTAATTAAAGGGTCCTTAAAACGTTAATAAGCACGGAACCGACGGGTAAACGTCCGAGAGGTAGACCGAAAATTAGATGGGAGGATGGATTAATTGGTTTAGTAGCTTTATGGTTTGTAGGAGCATCGCTGAACAGATCTACGTATAATACGATTGGTGGTATCGGCATCGAGCCTTTGGGATAGGAGATAGCAAGTCTGGGTTGAGGCGGTCAATAAAGATACAAAATAGTAAAAAAAAAAACAGTTAATGTTAACCAACGTTTTGCCTCACTTGGCCGGGCTTCGTCAGGGCTAAATGAAAACAAGATACAAATATTGTAAAATATATTAAGAAAATTAGAATATACATTAAAAAAGAGTAAAAATTATACATAACATTTTTAAAAGAAAAAGACCAATTAAACTGAGAAAACATAAATAAAGATAAATAAAAAACTAACTGTTAATAGGTACCGTTATGTGTGATAGAATTGAAAATAAAGAACTAGAGTAATAAATAGTAGAACATTATTTATTAGAAATGGTTTCTTCCATATTTGTTTCTATTTTTGTTCTTTTTGGATCTTGGTTTTATTCAGCCTTGATGAAGCTCTGTAAGGTGTGGTGGAAAGTTGGTTGTCATTAAATAGTTTTTCAACTATTTTGATACCTTTACCAGGCATCTACTTCATACGATCAACTGTCTTCTAATATAAATGTTATATTTTTTTTAAAGCAATTTGACAATGTTTCTATGTTTGGTTTGGGTTCTAGTTTCATTTTGATTCTTAAATTTGCAGCAGCCAGTCTTTAAATTGTGGTCTACACGTTGCAAATTATTACAGTTTGGTATGTAATGATAACTGCGTTTCTTCAATTGGGATTTGAAATTTTTGAAGCTTTGATTTTTTTTTTCTAATTTGTATTTTATTTTGTCCCTCTTTGGATCCTTAATGCTAAAGTAACTATCCTAACTTGGGATTTAAGATATAATTTACACATGGACATGGACAATACTAAAAGAATTCTGACTTGAGGTTGCATAATGCTGCCTGTGAGTCAGAAGACGCAACAGGGAGACCCATTTACTATGATATTACGGCATTATAGTCAATTACTCAGGTAATTAACCGAACTGGATCATACTAATTTTCCCACATAATTATATAATGCCCCTAACGTCTTTCTCATAAGAACCTCGAGTTCGTAACCTGATAATAGGTCGATTACTGGTAAAGTACCTGCCCTGGGGTGAGTTCGATTCTGTACCAATTTTTTTTTGTGTGGCCAGAAACAAGAGAGGAATAATTAGTGGATCGATAGAAAAAGTTTAATGGGAGTAAAGCGGGGAGGGTACGGCACACTAACGACCAGTTGTCATGGATCATAGGTGCGTAGGCGGAGCCGACTTTTTCATAGTAATTGGAGCAATTTGTCCATCGTGAGAGAGGCGAGGCGCGGGCAGGTGCTGGGGGGAGGGGGTCACGGGCCGGTTGCGCTCTCACAGCCAGCTCTCATTCAATTACCTCATCGTGTCGCTTCATCTTCACGCTCTTTCTCGCTCCGTCTTCGGCCACCGGCTCTGTCAATCAGCTCGATTGTCAACCACTCTGGCCCATTTATTGCGTTAAGTACCTTCTAGTATAAGAGGCCAAGAAGAGGAAAAAAAATTAGTTTTTTCACTCCAAATTGTGATTATGTTAATGAAAACTAAACTTATCGATTGTTAAGAGTAAAAATTTATGACTCTGCCTACCCTGGTATAAATATAGACGAATAAAAAATGGCGGCTGTTTCAAAACAAAAAAATTCAATTTTGACATAATGTAAAAAAAAATTAATTTTCATTTTATATATATTTTCATTATCTTGTTAGAGACTGGTAGTTTTATTAATAATAACAAAAATTATCCATCGTCGCCTTACCTGGAGCCAACATATCAACATCAAACTAACTTGGTTAGCAATGCTACATCCTATCCTAAACAGAAAATTCAAACTAAAATCAGAAACAGCTATTCTTATTTTTAAAACAATTTCTAGGCCACTGCGGATGCATAGCTGTGAAGTCTGGGGAGCGGCAACCTTTACGAAGAGGAAAAAATTACAATCCTTTCAAAATAGAGTCCTATAAAATGAAGTGGATGCTCCTTGGTTTGTAAGAAATAGCCAATTGAATTACAAAGAGACAATAGGTACATCAAAAAAAGTTTTATGAAGTTTCACTCCCAGTTAAACGAGAGTGACTTACAACTTGGAAAACCCAACCACAACCCGAAGACTGAAGCCCAGGCTGCTGCAGGACATCCTGTTATGAATTTTATATTTTTTAGTTACTGTCACTCTAAAATTTTATTTTCTCTCGTTTTCTTTTTTTTTCCCCCCTTTCTCTCTTCATATTTTTCTTAAATTCCCATTTTTCCCCCTACGTTAGATTCAATATATTCCATTAGATAAAGAGTTGAGCTTCAGTGCTCCACTAAACCATCGAATTCCTCTCGGGTCCAATCTTTACAGTCAAAAATTCTGTTAAATCCTTAATGCTCCTTACTTTGTCACAAATCAAGTCATTCATCAGGATCTCAATGTTCCATATGTTGCGGATTTGGCCAGAATCAGATACTAATCCTTCCATGATTAACTTCCCAACCACTCAAACCCACTTATTTTTAACCTTACTTCTCGTTCAATACGTGATAATCCCAACAGGCGTCTAAAAAGAAGATGGCTCCGAGATCTTCTTATTTAGTAACGTTATTGGAGTTCTATCAAGGGTAGATTCTTTAGATGTTTGTATCATGTCATTTTATATCTAATAGGAAATTTACTAGTTGTATATAATTGTATGAAGTTGTAAATAACAATAAATAAATTATTTTAAAAAATATATATCACTGCCTCACATTGATTTTTAAAACTTGGCCGTCAATTACGGCCAAGTCAATTTAACATAGTCAAAATAAACCTGTAATTGTCACTATAAAATTTAATAATTAATTCTATTCTTTACAATTTTTGTATTTTACTATCATTAACTAATCACAAAACTATTATAATATATTAAAAAAAGAACTCCAATTCGAGCTTGTCCTCCCAAAAGTGAAGGAAAAATAGTACTCCAGAATTTCTCAGCGCTTCTCTCTGTGTCACTTGTGTATTTGGAGCTCTGAAAAAAAAAAAAAAATACTATAAATGTATTTCCTATAATTAGATTAGAAAAAAATTATTTTTTTATTAAAAGTATAATTAATTATGAAAACAAAACTTTATTTTTACTTTTTATTTTATTTTCAACTATTGTGTAAAAATATCTGGTCACATTTTCAGTAAACTTTTTAAACAATTTAATTCACCTGTTTGAGATTCGTTAAAAAGCACTACTTGGAACTGGGCCTGTAAAGAGAAGATAAGAGTTGAGGCCGTGGGGGAGAGGAGAAATTAGAATAGAGAAAATTTAAAAAAGGTAAAAGAGATTAGTGATGCGACTTTAAGATTCCACTTTCTTAAAAGAACAAGAAAAGGATTCGTGGACAGGATTGAATCGCACTTCTATAATAAAGTAGATGACAACCCAATCGAAATGTCCCTGTTTAGTTTTCGTAAAAATAAATTGGTTGATAAAACTTTATTGTTAGGCATAAAAGTAAAATTTCATTATGACAATGAATGAATCTGTACCACTACAACGCATGAAGTGGTGCACTACTTTGTAAGGAACTCTTACTGGACCAATGGTTGTGCTGGAGGTGATTAGGTCAAAGTTAAACTCCACCGCCAGGTTGGACGGTTATAATAATAGAATAAATAATTATCTCCCCAGCCAGATTTAGTTAGTAGTGCCTTAACTCTGAGCCACGCTACTATCCCTATCACAACGAATATGTAGTATGATTACTGTGACCATATTTTCTGATTGACAAAAAATGTTATGTGCATGGTTTTACAAAAAACAGAGATCAGAAATAGTCAATTTCTTAATCATATCATTAAATAGACTTAGATAATAAAAACTTGTCCCTGTTTAGATTAAACAGTTGCTTGTCTGACAAAAAATTAATTGGACGTATTCCAAAGGTCCTCTGACTGAGTTTACATTCTCTACTGGGGTTCTCCTATTTTCATATTTTTTATTGTTTACGATCATATTTTTCTTGTTACGCTGTTTCTATTTTCATTTTAACGTGGTTTTTATGTTGTTAGTACTTAACCAAGAACAAGAACTGGAATTCAGGCTGAAACGTGGTCTAAATATAATTAGTATCACTTATATAATTATTCTTCACACCTGACCGTAATATGAATTTTGAAACTTTAGACCGGTCTTTTAAAATATGTTTAATTGTTTCAATGACAAATATTCATTTAAAAATTATTGGAGAAGTTT
>NW_027113357.1:14799-15398 GCF_000696795.3 Halyomorpha halys | reverse complement strand
CCGTAATATGAATTTTGAAACTTTAGACCGGTCTTTTAAAATATGTTTAATTGTTTCAATGACAAATATTCATTTAAAAATTATTGGAGAAGTTTTTCGGGGGTTGCGGTCAGCAAAGAACAACATAAATAAACAAAACCACATTTATTCATTTTATGCCGACGTTTCGACCTGAGTTTCAGGTCTACATCAGAGCTATAGAACAAAAGAGATAACAACAACATTTAGAGAAACATAAAATTGAAATGGAATAGTATACAAACAAATTTAGGATTATACAAAATGAATTGAATCATAAATGATAAAAAGTTGATAACTGATAATTGAATCATTTCAATTATCTCCCGACAAACTTCTCCAATCATTAATCTACGGTCATTCATTTAACAAGTAACCCAACTGACGACACACTTTAATATACTGCTGTTTTGCTGGATGTGTGTTCGCACTAAGCTCTGCTAGTTGAAATTAGCAGTTGTACCGAGAAATCCAGAACTTATAACAAGGCTATGTAACCATGTACACAAAATAGAATTGTTGTGATGACTCATTTTATCTTATTCTCTTCTAATCGTACTTTGAACGTCTGCGGTCATAGT
>NW_027113357.1:0-14749 GCF_000696795.3 Halyomorpha halys | reverse complement strand
CCGTAATATGAATTTTGAAACTTTAGACCGGTCTTTTAAAATATGTTTAATTGTTTCAATGACAAATATTCATTTAAAAATTATTGGAGAAGTTTGTCGGGGGGTGCGGTCAGCAAGGAACAACATAAATAAACGCAACCATATTTATTAATTTTATGTCGACGTTTCGACCTGAGTTTCAGGTCTTCATCAGGGCTATAGAATAAAAGAGATAACAACAACATTTAGAGAAACATAAAATTGAAAAGGAATAGTATACAAACAAATTTAGAATTATACAAAATATTGAATTGAATCATAAATGATAAAAAGTTGATAACTGATAATTGAATCATTTCAATTATCCCCCGACAAACTTCTCCAGTCATTAATCTACGGTCAACTATCTTCATTCATTTCACAAGTAACCCCACTGACGACACTCTTTAATATACTGCTGTTTTGCGGGATGTGTGTTCGTACTAAGCTCTGCTAGTTGAAATTAGCAGTTGTCTCGAGAACTCTAGAACTTATAACAAGGCTATGTAAGCATGTACACAAAATAGAATTGTTGTGATGACTCATTTTATCTTATTCTCTTCTAATCGTACTTTGAACGTCTGCGGTCATAGTGACCTCGGGCAGCTTCAATGCTAGTACCTTTCAACAGTTCAGAGAGAAGCCTTTGTTTAAAAATTCCCTGATCTGATCGTTAATATTATATAAATAGAAAATAGAAAAAAATCCGTAAGAGACACAAAGGAATAAACAGAAAATTTACGAAAATAACCACCGAAGCATACAAACAGCTATAGAATTAAGCAAGGGAGTTTTACGTATTTAAAAAAAATAAATCTGGTGCGGTAAGCATCACACAACTTTCACTTAACACCCGAATACGTCCCGTATTTTACGTATATACGTAACCCGTCAAGTTTGTGGAGATTGGTCGAATCATTTTGAAGATACGCAATTTTTATGGTTCTCGAAAAAAAAAAAAAAAAAAAAACTGAAGTAAGAAATTATGAACAAAAATTTGTTATTGTTCAGTTGCTATATAAATCCGCATCTTAGATTTTCTCTAGTTGGGAGTACTTTAAGAGGAAGAGTTTTATAAAAATTCATTTACAAGCTTTCCCAGTCTATTTCAATGAGTATATGGCACAGCTAATGCATAAGATTAGCTATTTATTTAGCAACTTATTTGTACATTGATGTGCCGAGTTTGATTTCCTCCTGTCAGGCCAATTAATAGACAGTTTATTATTCAAATCATTTCTTTTGTCATGACCCTAGAAGGTGGTGAACCCTAAACGCCAGCAGCCCCAAGTTTATGAAGAAAGGCCCTGTGCTTGTACAAGATGAACATGCACTTTAGATGAAGTGTCGCCGCCTGGTAATGGATTAGGGTGAGTTTTCATTTTGTCCCCCACCCCCCTCCTTTCGTTATTATAAGCCTCGATGACTGTACCCCAGCCTCCTGGCTAAGGGTAATTCCTTCCTCTTCAAAGTGTTTGGATTACCTCGAGTAGCTTGGTAAAAAAGGAGGTTAGTCAAGTAGAATGAATTCTCATGATGATGAAAGATTATAATATATATATATCTATGGAACGTTCTTGAAGAAGTTAGTTTATTTATAAATCTCAAATATCTTTTCTTTCAGTTTTAGTTGAGTCAAATCATCGGTAAACAAGGGGCTCATTTGTTGCATGCTTTGAAATATGGCCACATTGTGCGTTTGGTGTAAGCGTTGAAGTATTTCCTCATTTTTTTTTTTTATTAAATATTCTATTTTCCTCCTTTCTGATCATTTCCGACATACTGGGCGAGGGATTTATTAACAGGATACCACCTACAGAGTACTATCCTAACCATGTTTAAGGGAATCAAGTTTTCACTCTAACCATCTCGGCCACAAACGTTCCTAGGTGTTTCAACACTCTCCGTTTGTCACATGAGAAAAACTTTTAGTAGGGGTATTCATGATCTTTAGTTTAACATGTTAAAGCTTATGTTGGAGAAATATAAATGGAGAATAAATATAAATGGAGAATAAAATATAAATGGAGAAATATTTCCTTCTTTTACCACGTTAAAACGATATAACATGTAACATGGCTGAGAGTCCATTTAACTAGGTCTGTTAAATGGCGATTACGTCACGAAACAGACCAGCTGAGCTTGTCACCGTTTAATTTGTTGTGGTGTTAGGTCACTTACTCGTAGTTTGTATTTTTTTTCTTTTTTTCAGTCTTGTGTTTTGGACTTTTTAAAAAATACAATCAATAACCAAACTTTTACACTTCTACTTTTCATTTATTTTAGGCATGTTGTAATAAATTACAGTAATAAAAATTTAGAAGTAAACAATAACATAAAGTTTTGGAAGATAAGGTTACTAAACAAGTTGCTCAGAAAATCCGCTAAGAGCTCTTATGCATTTACCATTTAACATGACTTTAAATAGGCCTGCTCACAATGCTATACTTATAACATTTAACATGGTAAAACATTTTACATTTAACACAATATCATGAATACCCCTAGTGTAGACCAGTGATTCCCAAAGCGTGCACCGCGGCTCCTGTGAGCGTCGTGGTGGCGTCATAAAGACGCCGCGAAATATTAAATTATTCAAAACAAAAATTACAGCTACAGGAAAGTAAAAATGAAAAGTGTATCAGTGATTATTTTCCATTGTTGCACCGATTTCTGATCTGTAATAAAATTAATTTTTCTAGCAATATAAAATCCATTTTTGTTAGTCACCTATAGTTTTTGTTAGTCAGAGCTTATAAAAAAGTTCGAAAAATACTTTGAAGCAGATAATGATAAATTTATATGGATTCAAGACCCATTTAAAGCCAAGGCTCCATCAGAATTTACTTCTTTAGAAGAATTTCTTAATGACTTGTCTTGCGACAATACTTTAAAATTAAATTTTGGTAGCATGGAACTTTCTGACTTTTAGATATCATAGAGTATCATAGATATCATATATCAGAATATTCACTGCTTAGTTGTAAAGCTCTATGATTAATTCGATTTGCAACATCTTATTTGTTTGAATCTGGGTTTTCGCGGTAATAAAAAGTAAATATCCTTCGAAAATTAACGTTGAAGAAGAAATGAGGGTCGCCATGTCCACTTTTATTCCGAGATTTGAGAAGTTGTGTAGTGAACATCAAGCCCATCCATCCTATTAATAATGTTAATCATCATTGAACGTTTAATAAATTGTTTGTGAATGTAAAATTCGCGTTTAATTTATTTTTCAACTAACCTATCCACATGGTGGTTGTCTAGTCTTAATATGGATATTACCGAAACGGTTGAAATTAGATATTTTATATAATCCTAAGGAAAACAGTAAGTATCTGTTCTTAGTTTTTCACTGTTAAATGGGCAATCGATCTTAAAAAGGTAAATTTTCCAATTTTTCATGAAAGTCAAAAATCTGATGTATTAAAGGTGCAATGAAAAAAAGTCTGATTATTTAGGGAGTCGACAAAAAAGATTGGGAACCTGGTGTAGACATTTAAGTGCTAATATTGAAGTGAACGATTTCGAACCAATATCTCCATGATGCTAAAGTACCTGACATCTATTTTTGATTAAATATTTGCCGTCGAAACAATTAAATATATTTTATTATCAGTAAACTGTTGAGCATGTTTCAGAACACATGATAATCTTGGGAAAGAATCACCCGATGGTGGTCCTTCAATCATTGCTTTAAATTATAAGTTCGCGCGGCCATAATCTTTTCATACGCCTCGTAGGATTATCCGGGATTTTTATGCATGAGAGATTAAGAACTAATGGGTTTGGGTGGGTAAGGATTTTGGAATGAAAGGAGGTATGTCTGTTTCTGGCCAAATCTGCAGTGAATGGGATGTAGAGGCCTTTATAGATGAGTTTATTTATGAAGTAATAAGATTCATCAAAGATTTTATGGAGGTTTTCGGATTGTAAGGAATGACAAATAGTTGTCATTTGTCTCTAGACACCTCTTTTATATTTAATGCTCAACCTTTAAGTAAAAATTAAAATTAAAATCACGTGAAAATTTGTTCCCATGAAAACGATTATGAAACCTTGGTTTATTAAAATAAATGCAACTTGTAAGTATTGTTCACTCCTGACCATCTTTTCCTCGGATTGATTCACGATCAACAGTAAACTCATCATATTTCATATTTGTTGAATTCTGATATTTTCCTCAAGGAGCGATCGATACACCAAAACTCAACCGCAGCCTCATACGAAGGTGCTTGGTTTACTTTGAAGCCATCCTTCGGGTTCGTGTAGAATCAACTCATTATAAAGACCTTCCGTATCCCCGACCTAGAACACACAAAAGACCTTTCCTTTGGTTTATAGTTTCCTTGATCTGATACCACAACTTTGTATGATGGAACAAAGGAGCAGAACTAGGTAACGAACGTATAAAGGTATTTGTCAGAGATAGCAAATATAGGGACCTACCATAGCTATAATAATAAGTCCCTCAAATCGATTACTTGATGAGATTGAAACAGTTCATCACTCAACATCAATTTAAGTTAGAAACTTCTTGACTGGGCTCAGTTATTATTATTAATATTTGGTTCAATTGGCATCAGAATGAAGATATATGTATATAAAAATACATTCCACGAATAACATTACATAATCACAAACAAATACACAGTACAAAATAAAAATTGACGCACTGCTTTACAGAACATGGTAACACAAAATATTACTTGAAACGATTTAATATTATGACGACTGACAAGTGTGACGAAGATGGACAAGTGCACAATTTCAAACATATACTTTATGAATGTAAACTATATGACCGACAAAGAGTTCAGGTAATACAAGATGTAATACTAAAACAAGGAAATTGGCCTGAACCAGAACACATACTTTTTACTAAATTTAGGACAGACTTGCTAAAATTCATAAAACAAATATACTTTGACCAGCTGTCTAATTATAGAAGGACAATCTAAAACCTCTTGTTGTGTTTGTTGATTTGTTTTATTTGTATTTTTATTTTTCCTTCTTCGTTTTTATTATTAATTAATTATGTGTTTTTTTAAATGTTATAGACAATGTGACCAATTATATATACTCAAATGTTTTGTATTGTAAACATATAATACATGTAGTATGCCTATCATGGCATGGAATATGTATAATGGAAATAAATTATTTTTTTTATGGTGTTAGCATATATAGAAAATATATATATCGCTAAATTGTATATTGTAAGATGAGACTAAAACTTGAGCAGATAAAGCCATAAATAGAAGATGCATAATCAAAGGAACCCAACTGGGAGATTCAAAATATTCATGAAGCTATGAGAACGGTATAAATCATTTCTAATTTTGATTTAAAGGATGAGATGAGAAATTAAGAGGACACTTAAAATATGAAAATGATTTTAAGAGAGCGGGTTGCTGACTTCCATCGCCTCTATTCCTAACGGTGGCAGTCCATTCATCAATATAACCCATGACAACATGGGCTTCATCCGGTTAATATTCCCTGCCAACGAACTTTGTAACTTGCCATTCCGACACTTCTAGGATGAAACGAGGTAGCTACTCATTTTTTCAGTTGTTTTTTTTCAATTTTATTTATTTATTATTATTTTTATTTTTGGGAATAATAAGCCTGTAAATTGGGTTTTATTTAGATGAACAACATTGTATTGTAAAAGAGTTACCAAATACATTATAGTAATAATGATTCAGTACTTTGTATGGAAACACGTTTATACAAGGAAGTAATTTTTTTTTTTCAAATTTTTCCTCAAATAACGGTACCCACTTTATGAGGCTAAGTGGACTCTAGGAGAGCTCCCGAAACAACAGGGTTTACTCACGGCTAAAGCGTAACAGAAAATAAATGTCTGCCACAGCCGAATTCAAACCCGAATCCGTGGAGTAGCTTAGTGCCTTACCTCTGTGCCACCGCTCTCCTTAGTACATCACAAGTTTTAAACAAAAATTAAATAAACTAGGGAATTATGTGAAAAATAATTTCTTAGATATACACCTTTTTTTATTAAAAAATATGACAAAAACCAGACTTTATCACTTAATTGGTCATAAGTTGGCTTAACCCGCTCGGCTGCAGATGCAGCACACAAAACCTTTGTGACTTACGTCCCCAGTTGTTGCTTACATTGGTACAATTGTGTTGAAATTATTGCTATCCTTATGATTTATGAAAAAAATGTAGTTACCAAAACAAAAAACAATTTTCACCTGCTGTATAAATTTGTATTTCAAGGTTTGTTAAAGTGAGAATAAAGAATATCAAATTTGCCAAGAATACAACTGTTTCGCAAAACATGTGATAGGAGGTATACAATCCGGAGAGATTGTGGGGTTTCGGTTTTTTCTGATTTGAACTATGAATCTGTATTTTTTTTTTTATCTCCTTTTGGTATATCCCTTCACCAAATTCTTAAATATATTTTATATAGTCATCGTTTATTACTGTAAGCAATGATAGCTGTTTATTTATTTCAATTAAACAAAATTAAAAATACTCTAGAGGAAATATTTAAGCCCTATTATACTATACCATATATTACTATTTAAGGATAAGACCTAATTGATATTAATTATCACTAGATTTCAAATTTTTAAACTGGGATTGATCAAAATCGTTAGTGCTGTTTTTGAGAAAATTTTAAAAAAAATTGAAATTAATAAATATGAAAAATTTTAATCGATTTTATCGAAAGCTTTTCTGTCACACCACAGGGATATACCCGCTTTTCAAAAGCAAAGCTTTCACTCTCAGAGATCATTGTACGGAACTTTGTTATTTCGATTGTTACAAAACGTGCAGTACAAGAGTCCAAGAGGAAAAAAAAGGCTAGTATTTGAATATTTTGTAATGCATTAAATTAACTTTAATTTGTTTTAGGAGATATAGATTTATCAAATTAAATTCATTAATTTCTTATTTTTAGTAAATTTTTTTATTAAACGTTGTTTTTAAAAAATATAAATCTCAAGGATTATTGAACATTAGGCCTCATATTTAAGCAAATTTACTCATCTTTGAATGATTTTGTATTTGACTTTCTAGTGTTGATAATTCTAAAGATATGGATCTCTGAAAGAAAAGTTAATTTTTTTTTAACGTTTTCAAACAACCACCATTTTTTTATTTCCCCAAAGTTATACTTGGCAGAGTCATAAATTTTGATAAGTAATTATATATAGTTCTCATTAAAGTAATCAAAAATTGGGGTCAAATAACTGCCTTTTTTCACCCTGGTTCTTGTAGTAGTGTATTATTACAATCGAGCACTCGAATTCGAAATTTCGTACGATCACGATACTTACACTTATTATACATTCTCTTTTTTGGTAAATGAAATTAAAAATTTATCATTTGTAATTTTCGTCTTCCAGGCTGATAAGTAAACGTTGCGTGATGGGCTCACCGTTTATCTAATTGGAGATATTATTACTTATTACCGACTCTTCAAATTAATAATTAAATATTTTATTCTACGGCTGTGTGGCCTGGAGAGCGGCATCCTGTACGAAAAGGAAAAAATTACTATTATTTCAAAATAAAGTCTTAAGAAGCGCAGTGGATGCTCCTTGATTTGTAAGAAATAGCCAATTGCATCGGGAATTACTAATGGAATCAACATAACATTACAACATAACATTCCACTCTGTTACCTTAAGTTAAAGGAGCAGTGACCTACAACTTGGGAAACCCAACCTAAACCCGAAAACTGAAGCATTGACTGCTGCAGGACATTATGTTAAACATTCTATATTTATTGGAAGATAGTTGATTGACCGTGTGAAAGATGAATGGAATATGGTCCAAGTGCGGTAAAAAAAAAACTCAAATAGTAGAATTATACTATTTGAGTTGTTTTTTTTTTACCGCACCCTGACCATATTCCATTCATTCTATATTTATCTATTCTATCTATTATTGTCATTATTATAATTTTATTATTTTTTTCCTATTTTTGTTTAATTAACCTTTTTTTATCATTACAAGTCAATTATTTATTTTATTAAATCTATCAATGTCATTGTTTTTGTGAATGACTTTTCTTTTCCCTCTTCTTAAGATTTATTATTTTTATTTATTTATGTTATCTTAATTTTTTTTTTTTGGATGAGATTGTAAAATAGTTAGAGATGCTTTTTTCCTCCCATAATCAATTATTAAAAAAAAAAATGTAACTTATACTAACCATATAAGACCCACAAGGCCGTACTGATATTAAATGAAATTTTAAAAAATGCTTTATTTTATGTTTTGTTTTTTTTTAATTTTTTTTGTCTAAAGATATAGTTATCAGACACACTGCCCCTGAGACGTGACCTTCGTGACTTATGGAAGAGAAGAACGACCCGACCAGTTACCTGGGGCACAACAACCTGAAACACAATGTATGCTTAATGCGGACACCACTGAGGCAACATCTTCTTCCATAGCACCCCTCTCCATTACTAAAACAGTTCCCATTTGTAAGATTGCCAACAGCCTTCTCTACGACGGGGTCTAACATTCTTCTCTAGTCGTTATAGGGGTTAATTTAGTGGCAACGTTCCATCGTCTCTGTAGAATTGCTTAAGCATTCATTTCCCTTTTTGTGTGTCAAATTTGAAATCCTTTAAAGACCACTCTTTTTTTCAAGTAAAACGATTACTAAATATTAAATAAATATCGCAATAAAAACTCCACCTACTAATACCTAATATATTTTTTATATCAAGAGAAAATCTATCGATATCCTTAAAAACTGATACATTATTAATGACATGTAGTAAGGCCCAATTGGTGTTAGTAAATTAGTTTATCGATATTAAAATGTAGTATTTCGATTATAATTTTTACATAATTGTGTGAACTGAAACTATATACTTCATAATAAATTCATATACACACATAGGTATACAATATAATACCTTCTTGATTTAATATCTTATATAGTTGACATTTATAGTACTCTTAAATTATTTATTCTTCAAATAATAATAATAAATAAAATGTATGCTTTTCTACAATTAATTATAAATAAATAAATATATCTATTACAGAAATCAGCGAGTTGGTGCAAGCTTTGAATCATATATTAGTCCTCTGTATTTAAAAAATGTTGAGAGCTAATATTGATTATATTAATAATTTTTATGAAACTAAAGAATTGCATTATTCTTGTAATAAAAACTAAAAAAAAAAACGCGTAAGAAAGCCATATATGTTATTTAACTGCTCAAGGTTTTTAGCTAATTTATTGTTTTAATTACTTTTAATGATATAAATATATCTTCCTTCTTCTCCTTAAGTTAAATTATATTCAGCCTACTTACTTAACTTACTACAAATATTCTAAATTTTTAGTGTTACGAGTAGAAACACAGATATAAAGTAACAGAATGGCTGTTGTAAGTTCCTAAAATTTAAATTTCTTTAGATGGCAATAATGTTAATGTTATGTAATGTTATTTTAAAAGAAACCAAAATTAATCTTTATCTATTAACAAATACACACATACAAATATATGATTATTTGGAAACTAAGTATTTGTACCTGTGAAGTCAAAAACATCATAGAGTAAATATAGATATTCTTGAAATAATTATGAATGGCAAGTATTACCCACCATCTTCCTGTATTCCCTTTTACTACGATTGTACAGTGCCGTCGAGGAGGATTTCATTGCTCCATTAACTTAAACATATCATATGGCTCAGTGTGGCCCACCAGTGGTAGTGAGAGCTCTCAGAGCTAAATTGTGGGGAAACAGATTACACCATACATTTGAATGTGTAATTTTTTGAATATATTGCATTTATTACTTAATGCAAACAACAAGAACTGATTATTTCATTCAATAAATAAATTAAAATACTTTTTAATTATTTATTAATTCGTCATTTAAGCACTATTATACTATTTGAATAAATATAAGAACTAATTGATATTGAATATCACTCCATGTTACATTTATTTACTGGGTTCGATCGAAATCGTCTGAGCTTTTTTTGAGAAAATAGAAAAAAAAAATGTGAAAAATTTTATCGAAAGCTTTGCTGTCACATCACAAGAATATACCCGCTTAGCGAGACTTTCCACTCACAGAGACCATTTTGTGAAACTTTGTTATTTCAACTTATTCGACCTCAAAACTTATAGTACAAGAGCCCAAAAAGAGAAAAAAAATGCAGTTTTTCACCCCAAATTTGATTACTTTAATAAAAACTATGTATAATTACTTGCCAAAATTGAGTCTTCCAAGTATATGCAGAGGAAATATAAAATGGCGGCTGTTTCAAAACGTTAAAAAAATTATCTTTTCTTTCGGAGATCCATATCATTAAAATAATCAACAATATTAGATAACCCAATAGAACATAATTTAAAGAAGAGTAAATTTTCTAAAATAAGAGCGATTATAGAGCTATTTACGTTCATTAGTTGCCGAGATATATCTTTTATAAAAAGAAATATTTCATAAAAAATGTTCTGAAAAATTAAAGTTAGTGAATTTATTTTGAGAAATCTATATATTAATTCATTCAAAGTGCAAATGTCTGCCGGCACTGAAATTAAAGCTAGTTATATGTACTATACTATTCCTACTATATACTGTATAATACCTACTATAAAGTAGTTCATGACACTCATATTCACAGGAGAAGCAGTTATCATGATGTTTGCTAAAATAAATTGTTTGGATAAACTTTCATGTGCTAAATTTCTAAAAACTATTACTCCTACGAAGATACGTGTCATAAACTGCTTTATAGTAAGTTAAATTACCTTTAATTTGAGTGCTGGCAGATATCTGTATATCTAATAATTCCAGAGAAATTGTTTTTCATAAATCAAAATTTTTGTCCGAACAGCTATAAATCAGTGTTTTGTGAATTTATTTTGTAGAATATTATGAAAACTACTACTCCTACTAAGATAAACGTCATAAACTATTTTATAGTGCATTTAAATATAATTAATATTCAATTGGCTTTAATTTGAGTTTTAATGGACATTTGTACGAATAGTGGGGAAAATATTACACCATCCATTCGAATATGTAAATGTGTCCTCACAAGTAACGATTGAGTCTCCAAACCTTTAAAAACATTGTCACATTTTTTAAAAAAAATTTTATCTTCCTCTCATCACAAGTTAGTACAATCGGTTTACATTTTTTAAATTATCTGTGGACGTTTACAAAAATTGTACAATCACTACAGTCTGGGGTAAAACCAAAAGATTGAGATAATTGATCTTTCTAAATCTGGTTCTATAAGTTAATTGAGTGGACTGTATTAATGAATAAAATTATATTTAAAGCTATTTATTTGGACATTGTGTAGTGTTTAGGTTGGAGAGCTAATAGGTTATATTATTGTTATTGTATTATTTAATTTTAATTTATGGGGTTTATATGTTCTTAATATGATGAACGATGATGGTCATGGATAGTTCTTTCGCTATTCTACTGTATTGTATTCTATTTGATGGTCAAGGAATGTGAAATCGAATGAAAATATTCGGATTTGAGGACATATATTTCTTAACTATTAATTTCCATGGGTATTTAATGAATATTAGAAAGTGATGGGAATTCTTTGAATCTACCAATAAACTTTGCTTCATTTTTTTATTTTATAAATAAAATACAGAGATATAAAAATAGTAAAAACTCGGAGTTTTTCTTTCATTCATTCTCTAATAAAAGTGTGGTGTAAATTTCCGACTGTTCTTACACTTAAATGTGAGTAAAAAACGGAAAATATCAAATAAAAGAAGTTTACAATCTAATACTACTTGCTTTGACCTTACATGGAAGTTGTGTAAATTCTTAAAATTCTGCATAAGTCTAATTATCTGCTATAAAATTGTGGCAGTGGCAACTGGTGCGTCATAAAACCATACATGAGAGTTTAGGAGTTCTGCCTATCGAAAAAGAAATGGAGGAAAGGCGTTGTAAATGGTTTGGGCATGTGTGCGGAATGGGCGATGAAGGAATAACAGGAAGTTGGAACTCGAGGGATCAATTGGAAAACCGGGACTGAATTATGATGGCTACATGCAGTGACTAAGATTACCCTTTGGATATATTTTTCTTGAAATGAAGAGGACGTCACAGGATCAAGATTCCTGGGTATGTGGTGCCTTGTCAACATTAATATAGTGTTTATCCATCACTGAATAATTTTATTATATTTGAAACATTTGACCAGAATTAAAAGTGACCAATAATCACATAAAATATTCTGCGATTACAGCAAATCAACCCTTTGTTTAATCCAGTCAGAGAGGACCTGTTAGCTGGGGTGAAGGTTTCATAGTGCTTGGTTCAGAAGGTTGTGTGTTAAATTCCTGCCTGAGTCAGTCAAAATTTATTTTATGGTAGTCACGGAAAATGAATCTTGGCTTTCAACTCGGGGACTGCATAGATTCTCAATAGAGGACTTGAACCAATACAAAAAAATCGGAGCCATATATGTATGTTATGTTAGTGTTTTTTAATGCTGTTCTGTGCTGTGCTGTACTGTGTTGTAGTGTTCTGCACTCTACTCTGCTATACTGTAATATACAATTCTGTACCATATCATATCATATTATATTATGTTATGTTATGTTATGTTAGTGTTGTTTTATGCTGTTATGTACTGTACAGTCCTGTGTTGCAGTGTTCTGTACTCTAATCTACTCTACTATACTGTAATATACTATTCTGTACCATACCATATCATATCATATCATATTATATTATGTTGTGTTAGTGTTGTTTTATGCTGTTATGTGCTGTACTATACTGTTCTGTACTCCACTCTACTCTACTATACTGCAATGTACTATTATGTACCATACTATACCATATCATATCATATTATATTATTTTATGTATTCTTATTGTTAATAAAGTTTACTCCATAATTTTTAAGAATTAATTAGTTTCAATATAATTAATTTATTAGTTGTATATACGTACCATTATTATTCACTTCATTTGTTATTTTCTTATTTATTTTATTTTACTCAAAATTTTGTACTTTATAAACAGAATTAATATTTTTATCAATATAAATTAGCTCATATCATACAGTTCTAATAATTAAAAATGTAGATAACATGTACATAATTTTATATTTATTATTTCTGTATGTTATTTTGGCACCGACCACATTGGACCACATTAGATGTACTTTTATGAATAAATGAACTAGGACAATTTGAATTTGATATATATTTGTCAACTGAATAGATCGGTGTCCATTAATTTAGAGGATACAATTGTAAGTATTCTCGCTAAAATCTGTAAACGCTTGAGGTTTACTTTGCTTTCTTGTAGAGGACCACTAAATTTATTGAATTATTTCAATTGCAAGAGGTATAAATTGAATATTGCTAAACTCCGTGTCATGAATCTATTAGATTTTAGACCAGTCACGTCCACCAACTGTTTCAGTCAATGTTTTAAGAACCACTTACCGATTATTACTTCATTTAAACTTAGTTTGACTAAGCAGCAACTAAGTTAGGTCAATAAGGAAGGATCAAGTTACCTGACTATATTCGCTGGAGCATATTATGATTAATTCTGACCGAGTTGCTCAACAGTAGAAATCAGGGAACCGTCATCCTGTTCAAAACTTCCTCTGGCAATTATATCAGGAGTGGTGGCTCATGAATGACAAGAATTAATCTAGAAGTCCGAAGTCCATTCCTAAATACTTGACAGTTGTGTTCTCCACTTTCTTTGGCTCAAAATTAACATTCTTAAGATGGGCCAACCCGAAAGCAGACAGGTGTGCTTGATAAAATTAAAAAAAATCAGAAAATGAAACAGATTCTGGATCTTACCCTCATTATTTTTAATTGCGTTCTCTGTTTTTTTCATAATAAAATTGTTCAGATCTCCACGGAACTAATAGGCTTAAATTTATTTAATCAAGACCGGCAGTTTCAAGAGGCCCTTCTCCTATAATTTTTAAAATTAAAATTTAATCTTTACAGTTTAATGATTTATTTATAGAATGAGATCCGTCATATTTTGCTGACCTTAAAATTCTTTCACCAAGACTTCTTAAATAATCAATTAATTACAAAATATGATTAAAAAAAGATATAATAGATTTTCATAATTGTTAGAAAACATAATATATACATACATAATGTATAATAATAATTTATAAAAAATAATCATGGAATGAATAAATAGTTCCAGTATTTTTAGTAATAAGAACATTTATTTATTTATTTTTTTTTTTAACTGGGATATAAAGGTTGTTTGGGATCCTGTGAACACATGTAATTTCAAAACTTTATTTATTGATAAATATTTCAATCTACCATTGTTGGGCAACATGTTATAGTGATAACTGATCACATTCATAATAAAGTTTTTATTCAATTTTTTTTAATTGAAAGTAAATGAAAAAAAATTACAACAAATAAATAAAATCTTTCTCTAAATGTATATAAACAGGATGAAAAAAAAATTATAATAATAATAAAATAAAAATTATCACTAAGTCATTCATACTTTTATATATAATATTTACACTATCGATCTGACCCACCCTATCCCTAACGTGTGAGGGCTCAATGAGATACATTAGAGCAGGGCTCGATGAGATACCTGCGCATCCTTCTCACCGCCCCACTGGTAATGAGCCAGTGGAGGCTGAGTAAGTGCACTAAAGTTGCAAACTGCTGTGAATGTGTAACAATTTTTTTAATCATAAATTTCAGAAT
>NW_027113356.1:0-1307 GCF_000696795.3 Halyomorpha halys | reverse complement strand
CTATTTTCTTCTCTCGTCCCTTTTTCAAATTAACTTGTTTCTTTTTACTATTAGAGGGCATTTGTTTGTTTTATTTAAGTGTACCAATATCATTATTTTTTGTTATTAATTTTACATTCCTCTTTTATTAAGAAGCATTACTCTATCTATTTATTTATTTTTCTTCTTTTAATAACAACATTGTATATAGTTAGGGGTGTCTTTTGTACGAGACTATACCCCCCCCCGTAATTAACTGTTAAAAAATATACATATAATATAAAGTTTATATCAACCATGTAACCCCGTACCAGGCCGATCTGGTATAAAATAAAATAAATATATAAAATGACAGGGCTCATAAAAACTTAGTAATTTTGTACGATAATGGATTATTCATTTGTAGTTCCACAGTGCTAATATTTTCTATAATATTGAAAACTATAAAGAATTATTTTAAAGCATCTGTATCAAGAGAGGAATGGTTCATAGCAAATAAACCCGTTTGTATTGGAAAAAAGGTTTAATGAAGTGAATTTTAATACATCTTTTATGCGAGACTATATTGAAAAATATTGTATACAAAAAAAAGGAGAGGAGTAAATTTTATAGAGTTGTTTATTTTTTTTAATATAAAAATTTAATAGGATTTTAGATTCTATTGATTTTTTTATGGAAGAAAAAGGAAATACGCGTTTTTAAGTTCCTTGCTTGATATTAATTTCATTAGACATTCCTGAGGAAGTGTACGGCTTAATAAAAACAGATTTAATTTAAGCATGTTTTGACTAGTCTGTGCTGATTCCAGGTTTGGGCCAATTTTACAGTGTACAATCGATTAATGTATATATTTTTTTCTATATTCTATATTTAGAACAGATAACCAAACGAGAAGAGTTTTGGGGAATATGGTGAACTGCGCGACTGAATCCGAAATGTTCTGCAGTATATACTGAAGAAAGAGGTTCTAACGAAAATAAGAGGTTGTGATCATCAAAAGCGACACCAGTGTCAACTCCTTCTTCTGTTTTGGAACCACTTGTTAAAATGAAGTTCCAATCGTGAAGTGTAGCTTTAAACTGTTTGTACTTTTTTAATATAAAAACTGGGGGTAACTTAAGACTGAAGTTGCTAATTTTGACTGTTAGCATGGTTAAAAACCATGATTCTACCTCTAAAGGATGTTACTTCATTACAGTTAGAATTTTTTTTTTATTATATGTTATGAAAGTTTCATAACACTTGATAATCTTGAGAAGGTACCACCCAATTATGGTACTTAAATACATTTAGACATGGTGTTAGGGAGTGCAATATATTATAAGTAT
>NW_027113355.1:394-2124 GCF_000696795.3 Halyomorpha halys | reverse complement strand
ACCTTAGTATACTCCTTTAGCTAATATCATGGACTTTAATTCCGATACATTTGTTATAAGTCTAGAGTTTAACCTCTTTTACGTAATATATGCAACGAAATCGGAAATATATATAGATATTTTAATTATACATTAAGGTAATTAGATAAAATCATGTATATAAGATTAAAAATTATTATTAAATCTATTTTGTAAACATTAAATATTTACACCATACTTTACCTTCTAGCTAGGAGGTATAAATAGTGCAACAATAATTGATTAAAAATGATGTTCTGTTTTTATTATGTATTTTTTATTCTTATATTACTTTACTGGAAAAATAGAGATGCTAAATGTTGTATAGTGACCTAAATTATACATTTTACAGTAATCTAAAAAGAAAACCGCATTATCGTAAACTAAGATAACACAAATTACTGCCCTGGTTAAATGGATCTTACTTACAGAAAAAATAAAAAAAATTGGAGTTCTATAATCTCGTAATAAAAGTGCACACATTAATATATTCGATTTTATTCCTACTAAAATAACTTTTCGAACACATATTTATTTTTTTTATTTCTTACTTAAGCTTGATAAACTATAATTAAATTTATATAGTCCAATTTAATGTTCTTAATAATTTTTTAAGATCAATTACATGAAGTTTTGAAACGAGACTTCTATCTGTCATAATTTTGTCCAAGCAACATAAATATCAAAAGCGTATATATTTTCTAAGTGAGCACTCATCTTCAGTTCCAGTTGTAAATAACTTTTCTCTTCATTCACTGAATTTTTATGGTGCCCTTTGCCCGTCTCATAAATCGCAAACCGAAGAAAAAAGTAATATATTTCTTCTCTCTTGGAAAATTAGGTTTTAATATTATTCTTTAGTCTATATTTTTCAATTTTAAATAAGGAATTTTCGATAGTTATCAAGCAATCTGACGTTTGTTTAATCCACCGTTTTAAGATAAATATATATTTTTAAAAATTTTAAATGTTAATTGGAATGACATTAGACAAACTTGAAAATTAATGACTGAGTGGATACGCATTTTTATGCAGTTTAATTGAATAAATTAATGGAACAGTAACGCGTTTTATATTTAGTAATATCAAAGGGTTGTATTAGTAGGCCTATAAAAAGCATCAATAATAATAATTTCAAGACATGATGAACTCACAGCTTCAATGCCCATGCAACCTTCTATTACCACTTATATACATCTCTTCAATAAACTTCGTCGAGATACATTTTCATTGGAGTACCCCTTGGAAGTTGTCTCTTCTGATCAGGGCTTATAATCTTTTCAGTGATTCCTTCCTTATCCAACAATTTTATACACCTATTTTGTTCACCACGATAAAATTTTCATTATATGTCACGAAATTTCATGTTTTGAGAACGTACAAATTTTCCAGTCTGATCACTTTTCTTTGAAACAATAATTTTCAAGAATATTCCATAGCAATATTCCATTTTCGTAAACCTGAAGGCATTGCTCTTTCCTTAATTTAAGCGGCCATCAGATCCATAATTCAGCAGCCATAATCTGAACGGCCTTAAAAAGTTCTGGAATAAAATTTATTGATTCGAACAAAATTTAATTTTCATTCGTATTGAAAATACCTAGATTAAATGTTTTTATTCGTATTTCCAGCTGTATCAAAATATTAAAAAACTCCAGGCAGCCATCAGAATTTTACCACATGCATGGAAATTAATGAGTGGGGGAGTTTAT
>NW_027113355.1:0-344 GCF_000696795.3 Halyomorpha halys | reverse complement strand
TATAGATTGGACTGACATAATTGCGGCCAAAAAATGCAATAGCTAATTTGCAGGACAGTAAGTTATAACTTTTTTTTTTATTTAGGGAATCTAATACTGATTACATAATGATGAGAGACTTTGCAATTCCATTGATTCTTCCTTGAATGTTTTCTTAATTTTTTTTTACTACCGTTTTAAGACAAATATATATTTTTAAAAATTTTAAATGTTAATTGGAATGACATTAGACAAACTTGAAAATTAATTACTGAGTGGATACGCATTTTTATGCAGTTTAATTGAATAAATTAATGGAACAGTAACGCGTTTTATATTTAGTAATATCAAAGGGTTGTATTAGT
>NW_027113354.1:0-1724 GCF_000696795.3 Halyomorpha halys | reverse complement strand
AAAAAAAAAAAAAAAAGATTTTCTATAAATTCTTTATAAAAATTTACGTATTATAAAACATCATAATGTAAGCATACTTCTATAACAATTACAAAGGTTACCAATAACTTCCTATCAAAAAAATTAATGAAAATAGGATTTTATAAAAATTTGTTATACATGCCTTTTTCAAGGTATTGTAATTAAATCATTAAACTTATTTTTCCAATGATATGAATTAACTTATTTAAGGTATTTTAGAGATCAAATTGGCATCAAACTTGATAATCAAAATGTAATAAATATCTACAAAATCTGTAAACATTTGAAAATTAAAGCTGTTTTTATATTCTTCCAAAAAATGTCATTGAAATCAATTGTTTGAATAACAAACTTTGTAAATGACGCGAGTATTTTTTTCTGATATTTTATTTATAACAAATTCAAAGACAAATACACAAGTGTAAATATACAAACATAATTATATCCAGGGTTAATTAAACATACATATACTTGCATATCTATTTTGTAAATTATTTGCTAATAATTTTAATGAACTTGTAGATGAAGTCTTTTGTTGGAGTAAATATGCCACATGTGACCGGATGTGAACACCGAGCTTTCATGGAAGGTCAATGAATTCACGTTCACACCAACCTTTTTTAAGGTCGTTATTGTTTAAGAATAAATAAATAAATAAACTCCTTCAGTTTTCCTAATGATATTTGTTACAAAAGTTGGCCTTCGGTTGAGGAACTTTCTCTTATTATTGAACTAGTTTTGGTGTTCTTTGAATATCCTGAGGGGTCTTTTAGTGGTCTCGAAAAATAATCAGAGTAAATTATTAACATAAAATTTAGGATTTCATGATTAAATTTACATATAGACTAATAATGTTATAATATTTGAGTATTATTGAAGTGAGTATCGTCTGGTGAATCGCCTGGCTCAGTTAAAATATTTATTGAAAATTTTCTGCTTTTATTTATTATTCATCATTATTATTATTTTTTTTTTGTTAGTGTTTGTAGAAATTTTTGAGAACGAAATAATCACTAATAGATTAAACGTAATATAATAAGTTTTTACTGACCTTTTGCTATGGCTAGGTGGAGACAGAGGAATACAGGGACTATCCACGAACAGAACGAAGGCATCGTAGTCTCTCTCGTTTGCACACTCACACCCGCCTACTATCAGCACATGCTAGGACTGAGGCCTCTCCCGGCTCCCTCCTCGCTCCTCCCTCCCTCCCTCCTTATCGCTCCCCAGGACCGCCCTAGTTCCCCACCAGTTCGCTTATCGCTGCGGCTATCCTGAGTCTAAGCTAATGTTCGCCTGATTAAAAGTGAAAAAGCACCAGGTCTGTTGAATATGCAGCACAAATGGAGATTCGTTTTAAATCGTAGTATCCAGAGTTCAATAACTTCATTTATTGTTAGGTAATAAATAAAAAAAATTTTAATGAAGCACAAGATGTGATTAATATAAAAATAATAATAACGGCAAAATGGCCTGCAATTATTTTAATTATTCTTGTCTAGGAAGGAAATATAATTTTTCATGATTTTTAAAAATTAATTTATAAGGAATAGATTGTATTTAAAAAAAATTTATTGATAGATCCTTGAAAATGGCTGGAATGGCCGATAATAAAAAAGTGTAGAGACCAAATGGATGTTTTTTTATTACTACTAAACAAATCTGTCTCGAACAAAAATTATTGTTATATATAAAAATTATAT
>NW_027113353.1:3088-5070 GCF_000696795.3 Halyomorpha halys | reverse complement strand
AGCTATCAGGTCCTTCATCCTATTTTTTTTTATTAGAAAGAAATTTTTTATTATTTCAAAATTTAAATTGAGAACTTAATATTATTGTTACGAACCCAATTGACATATCCATGTCGCTATTAGTGTAATATTACTTTTATAGATAGACTAGTTGAAAAAAAAATAAATACATCATTTTTAACATAAATCAGAAACCATTCTGGTCTGTGTTGAGAAAATCACTCCTTTGTAACTGAAAAATATTGTCTTTATTCATTAGGTGTATAACCTAGACTCTTTCTTTTTATAGTTTTATTTAATCAATATATACATCATTTTTATTTTTAAAAACTACTAAAGTGTTTTTTTAATTACTGCTATACTGAAACTGTTGATTAGGGGAAGAAAACAGTTTCAGTCATTGCACTTCAACTCAACATACTTTTAAATGTTACCGACTCAGATTTTTTTTCAAATATTCTACAGATAGCGTATAGGTTTAGACTTCGAAAAATCTGAAATTTTATTGAGACATGTCCACTCGTTTTTGAATTACAGATCTGTTACGTCCTCATGAATGGGCTAAAAAAAAACAGCATCATGTTTTGGAATTTTTGCAAAAGCTTGTCTAATTTAGCTAGAGATATAGGATAGGTGCAATCATAGTCTTCATGGACTAAACATGCAAAGTCTACGTTGGTAATGTTTTCTGTTTTATGCCACACAAAAAGTGTAATTGGGGTTTGGTTTTAATTTTTAAAATCCAAAACGACTTGCAACCCCCTCCAATCCAAACCTACAAACTATGTTGAAAATATCGGTGAAATAATTTTCAATGCAATCAGAAGCTTGCGAAAATTAAAGAATTTTCAGATATATGTCCTGGCTTATTAACTGAATAATTATTTATGTTTGGCTTATTTTTTTTTTCATACCATCCTGTCAAGATTTTAGTGGGTATTTGCTACGTACATATAAGGAGGTATGCTATATGTATAGCTGGGTGTGAAGGATACCTTGGATTGCCTTTTGGCTTATTTTTATTTTAATCAAAACTTTAATACTGACATTGCTGTAATAATTAACGTGAATGAAAAGTTGAATTTATGAGTGTGGAGCTCTAATTGGTAATTTTTTATAACTTTGAAGCCATTTCCGTTCCACATCTATATTTTACTCTTTTATTTACATCAATACAACCTATTCAAGGAATAAACTTTTAAATAAAATTTTAAAATATATTCTTTCTGAGAAAAATAAATAAACATTTCTATATAGGTTTTAAGAAATTTATCTTAACCGACATACTGTTACATATCATATATGGGGTATGGAATATACTGTAATGATACCTATCCCATATCACTAGCTTAAATAGTAATGCTTCTGCAACTATTCTAAAACTGATTTTTCTCTGTTTTTATGGCTCATTCTAGAAGGCTTAACAGCTCTGTAATTAAAAAACGAGTTGACATATCTCGATAATATTTCAGTTTTCCTAGTCTATTCAACCTTTGTGCAATATTTAAAAAAAAATCAGATTCGATAAGGTTCATAAATGTATATAAATATATAAATAATTGATACGCAGTTTAGTTTAAGTTCCTCTTTTTATAATTCGATTATTAAATTTATTCATGACTATAAAAACATAGTTTTATGTTTTAAATTATATCAAGAAGTTTCAAAAATTTATGTAATATCATATAATCTTTTGCTTAAAAAAAAAAAGAGAAAAAAGAACTTTTAGATTTACAAGTGGTCAATAATTAAATAGTAATTGGCTTGTAATGTTGAACATAACCAGCAGCTCTCAATTATCCCTACCTTGGGGTACTTTCTGTTGAAACCGAGATGGAGAGATAATTCAGTGGGAATTCACTCCTATCCTATAGATAAAAGCAAATGATACCGAGCCAAAACCTAGATTACCCTGATGATAGGAGATGGTGTCACATTTTCTCTGACCCACCGTAACACTCTTATTATGTAGGTGGTACATT
>NW_027113353.1:980-1468 GCF_000696795.3 Halyomorpha halys | reverse complement strand
GGCGAAAGCCATGTTTTTAGTTTATATTTATAAAACTGCTGTCGTATCTTAAAACATTTTATTAGAAAAATTAAAAACGATTAAAATCCTTACAATGATGACCGGCATAGGATAGGTGGATGGAATTTTTAAATTTTTTTTTCCATACCCTCCTGTAGAGGGTATTTGTACCCTCCTGTAGAGGGTATATTTTAGTGGGTATTTGGTACGTACATATAGGAGGTACGCTATATGTATAGCTGGGTGTGAAGGATACTTTGGATTGCCTTTTGGCATTATAAGGTTTTTTAATTCTGGTTTTTTGGATTCAAATTATCTTGAAATACAAAACCTAAACCTTCCAGAGGAGGTTAATTTTAAAAATGTTTTTGAACGATTACATAGATTGATTTTTGAAAATAAAAAATGATTGTTATCTCAAATTTATTATTTTTTAAACTATAACTTGTTAGAAAGTGATTACTCCTCAATTTTCCACATAAACTGTT
>NW_027113353.1:0-930 GCF_000696795.3 Halyomorpha halys | reverse complement strand
GGCGAAAGCCATGTTTTTAGTTTATATTTATAAAACTGCTGTCGTATCTTAAAACATTTTATTAGAAAAATTAAAAACGATTAAAATCCTTACAAGAATATTTCTACCACTTCTTCTTATCTTTTGTATCTTAAGATTTATACGCTTGTCAATGTAAATAAAACAACAACTGTTTCTTTGACATCTTTTGTTTTATTATTTTGAATAGCGAATCTTTGTAATCGCCCATGAAAATCTCCTCTCAAACTACAGGTTTTAATTTACAACTTAAGTCGAAGAAATAAAATCCGTCTATCTGGAAACGCCCTCCTCAACTTATTTTTCAGCTTCATTAACACACCCTCAGGAAACACCAGGATGATCCTCGCAGCTCAACATTACCATCCGCCATTTCATTTTAAAATTACGGGCGAATAACTTCCAAAGTATCTTTTATCTTTCCCATATTGGTTCGTCATTTTGAAACGAATGGTACTGTTGAGTTCTGAGGATCATCCTTCTATGGACTATTACTTTCGCACCAAATTAGAATAAAAATTGGACCAAGAATGATGACCGGCATAGGATAGGTGGATGGAATTTTTAAAAAATTTTTTCCATACCCTCCTGTAGAGGGTATTTGTACCCTCCTGTAGAGGGTATATTTTAGTGGGTATTTGGTACGTACATATAGGAGGTATGCTATATGTATAGCTGGGTGTGAAGGATACTTTGGATTGCCTTTTGGTATTATAAGGTTTTTTAATTCTGGTTTTTTGGATTCAAATTATCTTGAAATACAAAACCTAAACCTTCGAGAGGAGGTTAATTTAAAAAAATGTTTTTGAACGATTACATAGATTGATTTTTGAAAATAATAAACAAAAGGTGAATAAAAAATGGTTGTTATCTCAAATTTATTATTTTTTAAACTATAACTTGTTAGAAAGT
>NW_027113352.1:4178-4587 GCF_000696795.3 Halyomorpha halys | reverse complement strand
TAGGGGTAGTAGTTTTTATGATATTCACATATGAATATAAATTTGGTAAATAAAAATTTGTCCGAACAACTAGAAATCAATTTATATTAGCAAATGTCATGGAAACTATTACTCATAGGATAATAAACATCATAAGCGACTTTATAGCTCATTAAACCAGCTTTAATTTGAGTGCAAATAGACATCTGGACGTCAAACTTTTTTGAGATATAGATTTTTCAAAATAAATTCACTAACTACTGATTTTTCATTCTGTACCACATTTTAATGAAATGGTACTATTTAAAAGGCTATATCTCGAGAACTATTTAATTTAAATAACTCTATTAGAGCTCGTATTTTAGTAAATTTATTCCACATTAAGTGATGTTCTCTTAGGTTTTCTAGTACTGTTGATAGTTTTTAAGAT
>NW_027113352.1:360-1213 GCF_000696795.3 Halyomorpha halys | reverse complement strand
ATGGTTTTGTTTATTTATGTTGTTCTTTGCTGACCGCACCCCCCGACAAACTTCTTCAAGCATTAATCTACGGTCAACTATCTACACCTCAATGAGAAATAAAATTAATTTACAACTATTTATTTTCCGACGCTTCGCCCCACTTTGTAGGGCTTCATCAGGGCTAAAAAGATACAATGATAAGAATAAAAATAAGTAACAATGGCAAGAGTAAATATTGTTCTGAACAGGTAGGTTCCTTGACTTTTTCTTTGCTAATTTATTATCATTTTATATCTTTATTTTTACTTATTTATGTATAATTATTATTGTTTCATGACGTTTATTTAATCTCATTTATTTTTTCTTTTTCTTCCCCGTATTGTTTTTGCTTTATGTACATCTCCTGTATTTTTTAACTGTATATTTTACGTATTTTTATATAAAAAATTTTTTAATCTTGCCATTGTTACTTATTTTTATTCTTATCATTGTGTCTTATTTTTGTATTTTTATTCTTATCATTGTATCGTTTTGTATCTTTTTAGCCCTGATGAAGCCCTGCAAAGTGGGGCGAAACGTCGGAAAATAAATAGTTGTAAACTATTTTTATTTTTCCTTTGACCGCAACCCTGACCATCTTCCTATACATCAATTTTTACGGTCAACTATATATACATATATACTATAATAAAATATTGTTTGAGAGAGGTTTATATTAATAATAACAGCAACTACAAATGATCCAATATACTCTCAAGAGTTTATTTTAATCCCCCAACGTTTCGGCCCTTAGGCCATTATCAATGAGACAACTTCAATTGTTTACTTGACACAATCCATTTAAAAATATGTCCGCAACAGTAAAAAACAC
>NW_027113352.1:0-310 GCF_000696795.3 Halyomorpha halys | reverse complement strand
ATTATATTGTTATTATTAATTATTTTTTTAATATAATTCATATAAACATTAAAATAAAAATATTTCAAAGTTTTGTTATAGTCAATAGTTTTTCTTTTACTATTTTGGTACCATTGAGAGCCACCCGGACTATCTTACAACAATAAAATTTTTAAAAAAATTTGAAACGTCGGGCTTATAAAGAAATAAATTGTTTTGAGACTAAAATTGGATAAAATTTATTTATTTAAAAAATAATAACTAGTCCCCAGAAAGTGTAATATATGGATAAATTGAAATATGGAATGAAAAAAGAAAATTGGGAGAAAGA
>NW_027113351.1:0-1099 GCF_000696795.3 Halyomorpha halys | reverse complement strand
TTGTCTGATAATTCTTATTCTGGATTATAATTATTTTATTTATTTCCTAAAAAGTTTGTTCTTTTTACTAAGATGTTAAAAAAAAACTTCGTTTAGAATATTATCAATATAAAAGAAGGTAATATAAGGTAAATTGGTTTGTGCTACAGGGATAAATGAATACACCACTACTGAAGAACATTATTTTAAATAATTTGATTAAAAAAAAATTAAACTTCACAAAACAACAAATTTAATTAATTTAATTTAAAAAACAAATTTCACAAAAGAAATTCACAAATATGAGGTAAACATAGACAAAAAGATTTTTAATTGTATACATAACATATAGATTAAAATTGTTGATAAGATTAAATTATTTGTTACAAGTTTAGGATACAATAGTACATGGGGTAAACCCCTAAACGTTTTGCAAGTACAAAATACAATAATATATTCTAATTGGAAGTTTTTTCACCTCAAAATTAAAAAAAACAATATTCTGTATATGTTTGTACAATGTTTCTGGTTTTCTTATCTTCAAGCACTAATGTTCCTATGATTATAACAATTAATTTAACAATTATCAGCAATTTTTTATGTATACAATTAAAACCATATGGTCAATTTTACCTCATTGTTAAGTACATCTATTTCTTTTTGAAATTTTGTCACATAGTTACATTAATTAAAATTCATAACTCCCTCCCTGTTGATGTGTCTATATTTAATAAATTTTGCTAGCCAGGTTAAATATTATGGTTTTGAATTAGAGATTTTTATTTTTAAATGTTTTCCTGATTCCTCATGTCTCTACTTATAAGTTATATTTATTGTATCTGTATAATATACATTTAAGTATTTGGGCTGCCACTAGCTCAGTAGTTAAGACACAGTCTTACCAATTTCATGTCTATTGGCGGTGCCGGTTCGAATCCGGCCTGGGACGTTGACTTTTTTCTTTGAGTGGTGGTCCCACAAAATGAAAAACTTTGACCCCCAACCATGGTTAGGCAGTATAGGATTCCAATGGGAGTCTTGGCCGAAAAAAAAATACAAATATATTTAATTTTTGTGTGTCCGTTTTATAGTTTACAGTATTATTGATATTTTTAGTTAT
>NW_027113350.1:11192-11454 GCF_000696795.3 Halyomorpha halys | reverse complement strand
AGATAAATTGTAATTTTTCATAATTGATATAAGAATGGATTTAAAGATTATAATTAGTTTAGGATTAAACAATTTTCAAACCAGAATTTTTGATTTTTGATTAACAGTCAAAGTTTAGGCTCGACTATTATGTGGGTCATCCTATATCTTAATTATTAAAAAATAAACCAAGCTAAAATTAATAAATAACAAGAAAGAAATATTAATAGGCAGAATTTGTACAAAGCAAAACCTGTTCCAACTAATATACAGTCTTAAGAAG
>NW_027113350.1:7417-7974 GCF_000696795.3 Halyomorpha halys | reverse complement strand
ACCGGATGTTATTCGCAGAAAAAAGTTGTTTACTGTTTCATTTTTCACGGTATTTTTCGTCCTTTGTCTTGCCATGGAAGAAAAAAAAATTCGTATAACTGAATGTTTCGTATAACTGAATGTTTCGTATAACTAAGTTTCGTCTAAATGGATAATTACATACACATAATTAAGGGGTTTTTGCAGGGGATTGAGAAATTCTTCGCATGACTGAATGTTTCGTTTAAGTGAGACTTCACTGTAGTAATAAAACTATGTATTATGAGCTAACGTTTTGCCCCAATTGGCAGGACTTCATCAGGGCTAAAAAATATACAAACAACTGAAATAATGTAACAAAGTAAGAGAATATATAACATGAAATATAAGTAAATGAAATAAACTTATATAAAAATGAACAAAGGGCTATCATTATTTTCCTTTTTTCTTTATTATTATTATTATTTTGCATCTTTTAGTGTGGACTGTACAAAGATAAAGGTCAAAAACTACTTTATAGTACATTATTTACAATTTTACTTTTGATTTAAGTTTTTTAGGGATAAAGGAGTTTATAA
>NW_027113350.1:3606-6841 GCF_000696795.3 Halyomorpha halys | reverse complement strand
ATTTTGTCATTTTAAAAAATAAATGTTTTGAATAGAAGGTAACCACACGAACTATCTTTCTTTGTCACATTCTATAGTCATGCTGCATTACTTCTACTAACTTCTCTTTTAGGATTTTGCTAACCTTATTTATATATGTAATTACTGTTGATTATATTATATTTATTCATATTATACATAACTTTACTACACTGAAAAGGTAATAACAGATTTCTCCTACTGTCAGATTTACATAATCTGAATTTTCTGGCGCTTTTTTTGATTTTATATAAAATCGGGGTCAGGGGTCTCATTTTCTGATATCCCCCATAACAGGGCATACCGGAAGAGCCTGAAGACTGCAATGCCGTGACAGCAATGACACCCCAGCCTATGCACCATGCAGGCTAGAACCTGGCCTGCCCCTACCATCACGCCAGAGTCCAGGACACGCTAGCCAGCTATTGAGGGAGAAACACGTCTTTCTGACACAAGGTGAAGATACATGGTTTCACCATTTTCGCCCACAGCTACACCTGGACAAGGGGAGCGAAGACATCACACACAGATAAGCCAATATCACAATATAGGAGACCACCCAATACTAAAGTCTATAATCGAAATAATATAATATTTCAGCTAATACACTCACCATAGTTTGCCCCTTCAAGGAATTTTCTTGTCTTATTTAAATATACGCATATTCATTAATAACCAGAAAAGTCTCACAATTTCGACGCCCCTTTTCCACACTAATATAAACATTATTTTCAACATACACTCGGAATACCTGAAGTTAGAAACGGACAGGTCCCGATGTATGCACCTACTTTGGGATAGTTATTGAACGGTTATGGAAAGTGGGTTCAGTGATCTTAGGATAAGTCAGGAGAACTAGGTCACTACCAGATCTACTTTGGTTGGAAAGAGAGAAATAGGCAAAAATGTGAAGCTCCACATCTTTAAGTCGGTGTACTTGTCTGTATTCCTATATGGAGCGTAAAGCTGGATATTGGGAAATAAACAGGTAAACTGACAGCTGCAGAAATGAGGTTCCGTAGAAGGATTATGGGTAGAACTAGAAGGGACTGCATCCGCAATGACAGAATTAGGAGTCTTATCAATGAAGGAGATTCTGGAGGTTCACTAGCCAAAGCTTTGGCCATTATAGTATGGTTATATGGACCACTGTTTAATACCTCTAATTTATCTAGAAGATTAATCAGTGGTTAAATAAATTTTTATTTCATAACAATTATCTTTCTAATTCATTCATCATTATTAGAAATACTCGTGGTATTGTAGAAGACATATCATTGGATTACTATGAAAATCTCTTTATATATCATTGGTTTACTATAAAAATTTCTTATATGTCATTGGCTTACTCTAAAATCTTTTGTTTATAATTGGCTTACTATAAAAATCTCTAAAGGCCGAATTTTTAAATTGGAAGATTTTCTGTTGATTTAGATTAAATATTTATTAATTTGTTTATCTTGTAAAACCACCTCCGTTTATATCCTGCCTTTTTTTACTTGTAATGTGGATATAAGTGGTTTTTCCAAAATATATATTCCTAAACACCAGAGAGAAATGCTTTATTCATTCAATAATACTTCCCAATACATCGGGTCGCTACATTACACAACATACTTATCAATCCGTGATCAGACATATATAAATTACATATTTTTACATGGTGTAATAAAATAGTAAGAAAACATTTTTTTTCCCAGTTTTCTTTTACAATTACAAATTTCAGTATACATACCAAATACAAAGATTTCAATTTATTCCTTTTTTTATATAAGCTAATAAATATTTAATCTTAATGAAACAAAACCTTCCAACTAGAAAATTTGTACTTTTTTTCAGAAGTTCTGATTGTAAGCCAGACAATATGCTTGATTTTATTATTATTACAATTTTTTTTTTTTACAGAGATCCACAATTTAAAGAAATGTTGAACCTAATGGCCATGTTGAAAAAAGGTTACTGCGAAGGAATAAAAGTTAGGATCGGTCGTTTACAGAATTTGATTTCTTCATCTTGTATAGGTAATCCTCTTTTTTTTAATAAGTTATTATCTTTTTTCAATATTTTGAAAAGTCCATTGAATGAGTGATGGTTCCTAGATAGTGGTATTTTGTGTTTGCACAATTAAAATAAAATTATGATTGTAAAAGTTGTTAAATTATTTGATAAAATCACTGTTAATTTTTTTTTAACGGTTACGGCCATCATATAAGAATTTAACTATCTCATATGTCAAAGTAAGCCATTATGAATAAAAGGAATTACAGAATAATTAGAAAATAACAGACAATATAGACGTATGAATAGTGTTGAAAAAAAATGTATAGTAATATTAATTGTTATTAATCCTTCACCAATTTAAAAAGAAAGAAGTAAATATGTAAATATTGAGAAATCTGTTTGCAGAGATGGAGGTAGAGTACATTGATTACTAAAGTTAAATACTACTCATAAAAATTATATTTTAATAAATCGTAGGAGAAAAATGGATGCATCACAAACCAACTTTTTCTTAAATATTATATATATAAATAATTGTCCGTATAATTTCTAATTATGAAGAAGATGGTCAGGATTGCGGTCAAAAGAGAGCAGATTTGTTATTTATTCATTTATTATTATTATTAATTTTGTGTGTATTTATCCTTTCTCGACATTTATTTAATCTCAACTTACTCCTATATTTTTCATCTTTTAGTGTTTTCACAGGTGTGAATTAAGGTTTGGAAACAAAAAAAAAAAATTCTTTAACTAATGAATAATTAATTAATCCTTTCCATTAAGAGGTCATGAAAGTTTATTTGCGATTACATACTTTTTAAACAGACAGTTATAGCAAGTATGTTGGTCAATGTACGACATGTCACAATCTCACAAGAGGAAATCATAACATAAAAAGAAAAGGCAATCCTTCCCTGCTGTACCCGCCCCGCTAACTGACGACCCTATATCACTTTTGAAATATTAGCTCAAAACGGGAAGAGGGAACTTTAAGATAGTTAAATCGAGCAATATTTAAAAAATGCCTGAAATTGAAAAACACAGGCGGAGGTGGAAGTTGAGTGGAGGATTTCATACCGTTTTTCAATTTCAGGCGCTTTTTAAATATTGCCCGATTAAATTATCTTAAAGTTTCCTCTTGCCGTCTTAAGCTAATGTTTCAAAAGTGATATAGGACTGTCACAATCTCAAAATCTTGTTTTTTCAAATCTACTTT
>NW_027113350.1:0-371 GCF_000696795.3 Halyomorpha halys | reverse complement strand
CGTATAATTTCAAATTATGAAGAAGATGGTCAGGGTTGCGGTCAAAAGAGAGCAGATTTGTTATTTATTCATTTATTATTATTATTAATTTTATTTGTATTTATCCTTTCTATACATTTATTTAATCTCAACTTACTCCTTTATTTTTCATCTTTTAGTGTTTTCTCAGGTGTGAATTAAGGTTTGGAAACTAACAAAAAAATTCTTTAACTAATGAATAATTAATTAATCCTTTCCATTAAGAGGACATGAAAGTTTATTAGCGATTACATACTTTTTAAACAGACAATTATAGCGAGTAGGTTGGTCGATGTACGACATGTCACAATCTCACAAGAGGAGATCATAACACAAAAAGGAAAGGCAATCCT
>NW_027113349.1:4468-4786 GCF_000696795.3 Halyomorpha halys | reverse complement strand
GACACTAGTATGCCGATGACACATGTCTATTATTAGAGAATAATAACCCTTACATTGTATCCCAAATCCTCCAATCCCATCCTTAAAGAATGGTTCCAAACTGGAAAATTGAAATAAATTTCAGTTTATCACTTTCAGGGGTTTTATCGCTTGGTAGATTATCCACATGTCTGTCTCGTTCTATTCTATAACTAAAGTTGTAAATGTCAATACATTTTTTTTTTTAAATTAAGAGCATCGTAACTCTTCAATATAATATACGATTTTGGTTACTTTCTTTGGGATTTATACAAATAATCTTTTGATTTTTCTAACCTG
>NW_027113349.1:1045-1633 GCF_000696795.3 Halyomorpha halys | reverse complement strand
TAAAGTATTAATAAAGATTTTGAAACCTAAGACAGTATTTTTCTTATCACAGCCTCAAACCGGCCGTCGAATGAGGGTTATTCCTCTTAATATTTTTCACTTCTCTTTAGGCTTAATGAATTAATGTGGTGTAAAAAAAAAAGTTTTATCAAATTCAAGATTTCAAAGGACTGTAAATACTATAATACTTGATAATACCTTTAGAGCATTTTCCAAGTCTTTTTAATCCTAATTGCCTCTTTAAAAAAGAGTCTCAGTTTAGTTATTTGTTTCAAAGAAGAAACATGACATTCGCGTAATTTTAAGGCATTACTGGGGAAAAAAATCACAGCCGTTGAAGCAACTCGTGAAATTATAAAATATGAAGGAGAAGGTGTTTATGACCAGCGCACAGCTAGGCGTTGGTTTGAAAACTTTAGCAGTGGAGATACGTTGGAAAGTAAGAAGGATTCCGGGCAACCATTAATGGATATTGATGAGGTTCTACGGGACGCTGTTGAGTCAAATCCGTCCACAATTACTCGCGAACTTCTTTTCCAGTTGGTGCAAGGGAGCAATTTGAAATTAAAAAATCCATGGTTTGCGTTT
>NW_027113349.1:0-373 GCF_000696795.3 Halyomorpha halys | reverse complement strand
TTTTTATATAACATTACTAATGCATAATAGTTGCGAAATAATTGATTAAAAATTAATTAAATCTTCTGCAAAACAACAACTAACAAAAAAATCATCAAATTAAAAAATCCATGGTTTGCGTTTATGAGAATTTTGAAGGTGTTATTCATCATTATGGTGTGTTATTCATCACGAATTTGTTCCCGATGGATACTGAACTCTACGGCAAAAACTGGAAGGATCAGAGCGTTATCCTACTTTGACCAACCGAAAAGAGGTTTTATTCTAACAAGATAATCTGCCAAGTCTTTAATTTCTAATATTTAAAAATTGTAAATTGATTTTTTTTTATTATTGTTCTAACTATTCGTTAAATATTGTAAAGGAAAAAAAC
>NW_027113348.1:0-4285 GCF_000696795.3 Halyomorpha halys | reverse complement strand
ACATGTTATTTCTATCTCAAAAACTTTAAACATGTACTTTTATAGTAACAGAAAAATAAAAATGTTTTCATAGTGAGGTGAAGGAGAAGATGGTTGGTAGATGCAGTCACCAAAAAATAAACTAAAATAAAAAAAATAAATAGACTTATTTGTGCCAAAATAAATAAGTTTTTGTATATTTTTTGCTGACCACACCCCTGACCATCTTATAAAAATCTTTTGTTCAAAATTTTCCCCTATTATCTTAGACTCCCCCCCTTCTCCCTCCGAAAATCACAAAAAACTTGCGATAAGTTGAATACTAGCTGACCAATCTACTCAAAACTTGGAGAAGTAAGTAAAAGTTGTGTGATATTTTTTTCTTTTTTACAAACTTACTTCAGTTCTAATCATGACTCTCTATTTTAAACATGCAAGCTTAATCCGTTATTTTTGATTTTTTTTCCATGATGTATATTAAAATATTTAATATTTATCAATAATCTAAATTAAGTTTTATGATGAATATATAACTTCTTTGATATATAGGGAGATGGTCAGGGTTGCGGTCAAAAGAGAAATAAAAATAGTTTACAACTATTTATTTTCCCTACTTTACAACTATTTATTTTTATTTCTCTTTTGACCGCAACCCTGACTATCTCCCTATATATCAATTTTTACGGTCAACTATACATACATATATAAATTCTTTGAATTAACACAGGAGTGAAATGGATCTGTATGAGAGACAAAATCTGATAATATTTAAGATAATTAATTTTTAAGAGATGATGACTGTATTAGGAATATCTGGATTATAGGCATGATGACTGTATTAGGTATATCGATTATAGGCAACCAGGAAATCAGCCAAGGCTCGACTTATTTCATGACCATACTTTCAATGATTTTCTAATAATTTATAATCTAATTAATTTTTCTAGCCTGACAGCTTTATATGTTATCATCGAAATTATGAAACTAGCAATTGGCAAAATTTTGCTAAAACTTAGTCTGAAAGAAATAAGAAAAATTAACTAGACTTACTTGTTTTAAAAGTTTTCCAGTATGTTGTTCTATACCATCTATTTTAACACCTCCATATTTGGACCAGAGTTGCTTTTTAATTACATCTATGGGCTATTATTAAAAATATATTAAAACTTTTATTTTAAATAAAAAACTGTTTTTAAAAAGATACTAGATACTACATAAAAAAAAAACAAGATTATTTAAAATTAATTACCGTGGAGGGTCGCCTATTTCTTGGAACATGAGATCCAGGGCTTCCCTCATACAAATCTGGAAGTCCATCTATCCACTGTTTCCACCTCTTCCTTGTGGTAGGTGAAGGAGTATTTTCTGAGAATATCTTCCCATAAGGTGTATTTGGAGTTTCGACATGAAATGGTGAAAACCCTGCACTTCCAGGAACTGACATCTACAGAAATAATTTTATTTAAAACCATGTTTTATTAGCATGAAGAAGATTTATAATTCTAAATAACAAAACTTTTTTCACTGTGACACCCTTACCCTTGTTGGACTGAACAGATTTTATGGCACCTTATCAGGCTAAAAAAGACATTGTGGCACAATTATCCTTTAAGTGACTGAATTTGTTGGAAAATAAGAAAAAACAGTGCTCATTAAATGATTGAACATTTATTGAAATATCAAAGGAACTTAACGTACAGTATATTTCTAATAGGTAACCATTTATAATAGATAACGATATCAAAAATAAAAAGTAGAACAACAATCTATGAACCATTCTGGGTCCTACTTTTAAGTTCCAAAATCACATTAGCAATGAAATATCATTGCCATGGCACCCTAGAACTCATTTAAGGCACCCCTGGCATGCTTGCGGCAAATAGTTAGGGAACCACTGTTCTATATAACTAACTTGATGGTCTAAGTTCATAATGGCCAATTGCTGGTGGAGGTCTTCCTTCCTCTGTGTTGGTTTTCGAAATATCACCAGCCAATGGTCTGTTTGTTACAAGACCCTTCCCCGAACACTGTGGAAATGTTTCTTGCAGCTTGGGCTGTTGAGTGTCAAAGTTTAAACTCATAAACAAAATTACTCAAAAATTGTGTGTTTTGATGGTATACTAAACAATGTGCAATCAATGTAAATATCAATAAATAAATTATCAAAAAAAAAAAAAAAAAAAAAAGGAGGGTATTAATAACAGCTCTGTATGATATGTAAACGTAGTAAACAATAAAAACCCACTAATCCCATACTGAATTTCTGAGATAATAAAAAACAGACATTTCATATGAAATAACCCAACATAACCAATTTGTATCAGAATTTTGTGATTTTTGGAATTTTCAAGTATTCAAATTTTTGTGTTGGGACAGTTTTATCTGGATTACTTAAAACCTATTTTTGGCGCTCATGATCTTTCTAAAATAAACAATTCGATTGGTTACAGAAATGGTGCAGAGTGAAAGGATCTAATTGTGCAGAGTGAAAAGATCTAAAGTTCATTGTCAAGAATTCATTATCAACATTACTGTATAAAGGAAAAGTCTTTACAATAAGATTGATGAAGACTTTAAATATTTTATAAAATAAAAATTTATAGCAATCTTAACATTGCTCTTCTCACATTAACATAAGAGTGAATAAACAAGGTGATTCTTCTCACTTGTTACTAAAGAAATAAGAAGGGCTGAGACCAAACTAGTAAAGATTTCCATTAGGGGTGGAGAAAGAGGTTTAAACATAAGTTCTTTGGTGAGTAATAATATAAAAGTTCCAATTTTTAAATATTTGCCTCAATTTAATTAACTAGGTTCATATGGTATCTATTTGGGATTTTTAATAAAACAAAAATTATATTATTGTTTTCTTCAGTTAGTTTACCCAGATTTACAACATAGGTTGAATGGTGGAGAACTTCAGATTTTTGGCCAGATCAAGGTTCATATTGTTGGTCAAAATTAAAAAAAGAAAAACAATAATTTGTAAATTATAACTCACCTAGACCAATCTCTGGTTTGTAATGTTATAATGTTGCTAGTTAAAAAAATATATAGTGAAGAGGAGTAGAGTTATAAGGCCCAATAATTACCCTCTTTAATGCTGCATTTAAAGGTGTTACATCATTGGGTCCATCAGATGTTTCATATTCCATTGGTTCAGCTACTGATTCATCATGACGAGAGAGATTATTTACAGATGCCTTCCTGTTTGTTACTGTGTAGAAAATTAAATAAATGAGATGATAACAGACCATGCCTATGAAATAGTGTTATATAGATCAATTATCCTACCATCATTTATTGAACAGCTCAAGGACCTATCAAGGGAGGATTTCTCTTTAGTTTTCCTTTGAACTTGACTAATAAGCCATTCGGGTGTCTCGACTGGTATACCCCATTTCAAAGCTGCTTCATATTTTTTACCAGTTGCTTCTTTGCAAAGCAGATGAGTAGATCTTTTTACACCCTTGTCTGGATGATCACTCCTTGAAAACATATCTTGAACACTGCAAACATTAAGAATAAATCAATATTACTATTACAAATATATTTTATACAATATTAATGTAGTTTCATATTTATGTATTATATATTTTATAGCTTATCTTATTTTTTAAATAACCCAAGATTCCTGATAATCAAGCTATAATTTAAAATTTAAAAAAATGCAATAAACTTACCAACAATATATACCCCTAGGCTAATTGAGCATCTAGGCCTAATTTGAAATTTTTTTAAACTCAAAATAACATTAAAAAAGATCAAAGAGAATTTTTTGAACCACAAAAAGCCCACATTACGGATTATTGTGTCTGTTGCTGTGAAATTTAATGTTTTCTTGAGATGAGAAAAAACGAATATCAACTTTGTCCCTGCCTACAATACAGTAGTTTACATGTCCACAAATTAATGATATGGAATGAGATCGGAAACATCGACAGCTCTAGGTTGTTTCTGATTTTCTCAATCTATCTCCAGACTGTCTTAACCAGTATAATGTTTAACAGATTCCTCAACAGAGAAGTTATAGCTGAAAAAGTTTAAAAATTAAAAAAACGCTGAGAAATTGGTTCTTCCTTATGAAATTACTAAGCCAGAATTGATTTTTGTTCATTTTTATTTCAGAACTTTGGCAATATAATGGGTTTACAAGAAAGAAAAAAAAAAAAAAAAATCCAATTTGTAGGTCAAAATCGCTGAACACAATAACATGTTATTTCTATCTCAAAAACTTTAAACATGTACTTTTATAGTAACAGAAAAATAAAAATGTTTTCATAGTGAGGTGAAGGAGAAGATGGTT
>NW_027113347.1:0-4615 GCF_000696795.3 Halyomorpha halys | reverse complement strand
CGAGATGAAGCGAACGGACTAGAACTGTCATGATAGGAGCCAGCTTACTAGTTGCCGAGATGAAGCGGACGGACCAGTAAGCTGATAAGGCCAGGTGCAGCTCTTGTTGCCAAGATGAAGCGGACGGACTAGAGCCGGGGAGAGACGGGAAATTACACTGGTTGCCGAGATGAAGCGGACGGACTAGAGCCGGGGAGAGACGGGAAATTACACTGGTTGCCGAGATGAAGCGGACGGACCAGTGTAACCGTTAAGGATTAGGTTACAATCTTAGTTGCCGAGAGGAGATAGGCCATCGTCTAAGGTGAGCATAATAAAAACCAACTCTTGTGAGAATAGATTGGCAATGAACTTCTCTATCTCAATGAGAGTGTAAGCCACCAGTGCTAGACCTGGGAAAAGGCTTGATTTCACGGATCAATCCTGGTGGCAATTAAAGGGCTCATGTGATCGGTTATCACTCAGGATTCACTCTTTTAACTCTACTTGAGATAGTTTCGTAGACTCTTTTTGCCCAATCTCTTTTTATTTATAATTAACATTCTTACACATAACATATTAACTTACATACATTTGTACAAGAGATCGTATTTTTATAATAATAACATTATATACAATTATACAGCTTCTTAGACGCTTGTAGTGCTGACCCCTGGCGGGTTATAGCGGCACTTGCTCGCTGACTGCTACACCGCACATAAGGTTTCTGGTCACAATCAATAGCTTTGTGACCTACTTTACCACAGTTTCGACATAAGGAGGCAGGCCCTATCCTTTTAAACACAATTCCAAACTATGTATTCATACTCCCAACAATGGAAACACTTTGGAACTTTAAGTATTTCGAGTATATGGCTAACAATCAGGTCTACTCTTACCTTACTTAGAGCAATAACCTTCCTAGTCTGGAGAACCGGCAGTGAAATGACCACTGTTTGCGTCCCTCCATAGGCTCGACGGATGGATTTTACTGACTCTTCATCCAGGAGAGGTTTTAAGGCCTCTACAACCTCCTCTTTGGTGGTGAGAGCATCCAAATCTCGCAGTGTGAGTCTCTGTCTATGGCACCCTCGAATAGTGGATTAAATAGAACTTTGTTGATCTCAACTTAACATGGTTCAAATTTATTCTTTATCTTTATCTCTAATGGTTCAAGTGATATGACTATTACAAGGGGAAATACCCTCCATTGTAATATATGTACAAAAGAACTATTAGCATAAACTTTCCCAGTGAAAAGTGTTTATTTTCACAAACATGTTTAGATTGTTTTATTAAATTCAATATGGGTTCCCAACTCCCCAACTACTGGATCGCAGTAGAACTACTGTCTCGCAGTTCCTCAAGGGCATGGGGGTTTCCTACCTAAGCTTGCCGCACATGGCATAAACTTCGATCCCCTATGCCCAATTTGTTGGGTTCCAGAGACCACAAGTACGTCATACTCGCCTGTACCGGCTATGAGGCACTGAGAGCCAAGATGATGAGGGAGACAGGACACTATGTTCTGATGGAGATTGATTTCCCTGAGCTGATGAAGAAATATAACTACCCACACTACAAGACCTTCGTGTACGGGTGGAATGAAGCTGTGGGCTTTGAGAGGGTGTAAAATGAGCTCTACTCATTTCTCCCTGGATAGAAGAGAAGAAACTACACCAGCAAGGGCTCGGTAGAAGAGCAAAATAAATTCCAGCACTGAGTTGTAACCACTGCTGTGAACACCAATATTGCCTAAATAGTCAGGGAAGGGTGATAAATAAATAATTATTTTCACGAATAATAACATAAAAGTTAATGTGAGAATTAATTAATAAAAATAAATAAAATAGTTTTTGAGAATGTTCTTTGTCCCTTTTATTTTAAATAAATATTTCCTTTTTTATGTTTATGCAGGTAATTTTTTAAAGCCTGTCAATATAAGTGCATTCCACCATGCCAGTCTTTTCTCACAATAAAAATTTGAAATTGTTGAAACTGGAATTTCATTTTTTATTAAAAATAAATAAATAATTATTTTTCAACTCATTTTTTCATAGGTAAGTCATAAAAATTAACTTATTTTGAACTTCCAATTTTTTTCTCTAAAAAAATTACAAAAAAAATAAAATTACTTATTACTAGCAAAACATAAAAGTTTTCTTTAGATAAAAGTTGTTTCAAGAAATGAAACCAGATGTTCATAATAAACTTGTGCCATCTTCTATGCTTCACAATATATTTGTTCAATCACAATTGTTGATAGGACTAAGTCAGCGAATACTGGCAGACATAAAATAAGACAGGATTGACCACTACGTAATCGAAGGAAACCATAGCCATTGTGTTACAGAACCTTGCAAAAAGACTGTGTGCATTCTGATAGTGGCATCTCTTATTTGTTTTTTGGGTGACCCTATCTAATATAATTATGAATTTTGTATTAAATCATTATTTTTATTTTTTTTTTAAATTGTTTGATTTAATTATGTATAAATTAAATTAATTATGCTTGAATTAAAAAACATATATATATACATATATTGTAATATCCTCTTTTACGAGTAAATAGTTATTTTTATATATAAATGGTTTTTAATATGTTTTTATTTTTATGTATCGTTTCAGCATTGTTTATTTGTTGTATTGAATCAAAAAAGCAAGCTAACCAATTTAGTTCAGTCAAATATGGAGTAGAAAAGATCATTATTCAAAAACAAAGAAGATGGCGGCGCGTGTCCTCCTGAAGTCCATTGAATTGTGACCATGTTGAGCAGATTCAAATATTTTAAACTTTATTTAACCATCATAATGGTAGTTATAGTAAATTTAAGAAAAAATAGAAGTCAAGAATAAGTATTAAAGAAAAATATTCATAAGGAAAAACATATGCAAAAACTCAAAACTGTTGTGGTACAATCAATGTTTACATCTTGACAGGACATTGGTTTGAGACTTCACTTGTGGTTTAGGCGGAATAGGGATGACGGCTCCTAGATGAAGGAGGTCCTGAACATCCTTTGTCTCTCTCAGAGGAACATCTAGAGAAGGAAGACATCGAAGAGTCCGATACCCACTCATAGTGGGTATATTAGACAAAAATGCAAACTAACAGTCATCTTGTAGTGGGCAGTCAATGTGCTAATTAATCTAAAGTTTATTCTTAATATTAAGATGCTTGACAATGATTTTACTTGATCTTTTTAAAACTAATTGATTATCTTTTGTACTTTTAATATAAAATTAATCTTATGAATTAATAACAAACAACAAAATTAAGAAGAAAGGATTACCAACAACATAAAATCTGGATTCAATTTAGAAACTTTTTCTAATCCATGAAACTTATTAAACATGGTGATGTATTGTGATATTTACTTTTAAACACAATTATTTTTACTTTCCAAACATATAATTATTCTCCAGTTTTTCAAGGATATGAGTCATTAAGCAACTTGGTAATTAGCTCTCATCCTGAATTAAGATAGAGAAAAAAAATTAGGATATTTTTTGGATGAGTATTTACGAATCCATAAAAAGTATAATTTGAAAATAAAAATTAAACGAATATGTATTTCCTTCAAATTAGTTTCCTTACCTTTTATCTGTGTTCATTAATGATGTAGAGGGAATAGTTGGGTTAGTAAGGTATACTGGCATGAATATTTATTCTTTATTCACTACGGCTGATACATATTTCGTCCCTGATATTCGTACATCTTCAGCTGTAACAATGTTACACTTAAATATAGTAAAAAAAAAAAAACAGTCAAAAAGAGACCATACAAATAATTCTTAAAACTGCAATCATTTTGGCTAATTAACTGAAATAAGTCTTACAAGACTTGATAACCATTGAATTTTCTTCAAAATTTTTAAATACAGGCAAAATTAAATATTATCTTTACAAAAATTATAAATTAAAAATTTAGATCATTAATTAAATTACCGGAGATAATTTAATACAGTCATTTTAAAACAATAAAAATAGGTTTTTCAAAAATTATATTAACTAAAAGAAAGGAAGCATAGAAAATTACTAGTTACAATATTTGTATAGCATATCTATTAATATAAATTATTATTAATGATTAGTTAGCATCAAAAAACATAACATTACAAATTTAAATTTTAATAATTTAACTAATTTGTGCATTTGATTCACAATATAATTAAAATAGTGAATTAAGACAAGTGTTAGCTGGAGAATGTATATAACAGAGATCAAACATTGCATCAGCCATAGTGAACTTGATTTATATAAAATTAAATTTAAAAAAAAATATTGATTCTGTTTAGCTTTCTGAAATACCTTAAAAGCCAAAATCTGAGAGCAGTAATATTGTAAGCTTTATAATACAAGAAACTATTAAGCGAGGAGAAGATGGTTGGGGGGTGCAGTCAAAATATAACAGAAATAAGTTGAAGTAACTTATTTAATCATGCCAATGTTTCGGCCAGAATTTCTAGCCTTCATCAGGGCTAAGAACAGAACAAGATAACAACCAATGAATACAGAAAATAAAAAAACAACAGTTAAAAAGAGGAAACGTGATAAGAGGGTGATGGCAAATGTGTCAGAAAACGTTTAAAAAGTGAAATAATACGTTCCAAAGTGGGCAGAAAAAAAATAATA
>NW_027113346.1:27106-27501 GCF_000696795.3 Halyomorpha halys | reverse complement strand
GTCACTCTTGATGGCTGTAGATGGAGTAGTGGAATGGAGTCCCCTCGAATAGAATAGAAATATCGATATTTTATTTAGATAATTACATATTTATTTCGATATTTATTATTGCTGTAATATCGATATGGAATATTATCTACAATATTCCGATATTAGCTTATGGGTATATCGATATTTTGTTTAAAATTACTATAGTATCATATAGAAATTTTAAAAAAGAAATAACGAAATTTAGCTGTAGATGTCGAAATAAATATGTAATTGTAGACATAATATATGGATATTTTGTTTTTAGTTTTCTATTCTATTTTCTAGTCTTTTTAAAAAAATATCGATGTTTCGATAACATAATATAATATATCGTTGCTAATAATCTGTATCGATATTAGAACAAT
>NW_027113346.1:25797-26506 GCF_000696795.3 Halyomorpha halys | reverse complement strand
ATAATATATCGTTGCTAATAATCTGTATCGATATTAGAACAATACAAAATATCGAAATAAATATGTAATTATCGAAATTTAATATCGATATTTCATTTTTTAATTATATAGTATTTTTAGACAAAATCGATATTTCGATAAAATAATGTTAGAATATTGTTGCTCATATTTCATATCGATATTATAACAGTAGACAATATCGAAATAAATATGTAATTTTTTTTTTTGATAGATTTATTTATAGATAGATATTACAATCTTCTACAGTTGTGGGCAATGGGTAATAGTGATGAATGATCTCATACATAATAAAATAAATAAAGAAAAAATAAAATAAATTTAAAATATATACAAACAAAAGAATAGACAAGATGATCATAATCAAACTATCTGTATGAAAAAAAAAATAAAATAATATATACAATATTTACACAATTGACTTGAGGATCCCTAAGCCCACTCTATCCCCCACGTGTGAGGGGTAGAGCAGAGCTCAAAAGATCCCAGTGCATCCCTCTCGCCGCATCATTGGTAAGGAGCCAGTGGAGGCTGAGCAAGTGCGTTAAAGCCGCAAAAACTCAACTTGAGTGGAGAATCTGACGATGGATAGGATACGTTTAAGGAGGATTTTTTCAAAATGTTTTGAGAGGATTGGAAGTAGGCTGATTGGTCTATAGGAAGCAGGATTATTAGGAGGTTTTCCTGGTTT
>NW_027113346.1:21728-22672 GCF_000696795.3 Halyomorpha halys | reverse complement strand
AAGGACTAAGTGATGTGAAAGGGATCGATGGATAATGACAGCAGTGCCACCATGTGCTGTTCCGTCAGGATGGTCCATTCGATAAATTTGGTGCTGAGGTATGTTCATTAATCGTCTAGTGGTAAGTCGAGTTTCAGTTATTAGAGCTACGTCGATATTTTTGTCGTGTAATAAGGCCGTTAGTTCGTTAACGTGGTTTCGAACACCATTCGCATTCCAAAGGAGAATCGAAAGAGACTTACATGCTGCCATTTAAGGGTTTCTTGGCGGAGGAATAAGATTAGAGACTAGATTTGTAAGTAAGGAGATGAGTGGAGTGATAAGGGATAGGAGAGAGGTGAGGAGGTTTGTGAGATCTGTCGCATTAGGAGGAGGTGGAATAATAGGTATCTGATAATTGGGCTTTTGGGAAGTGGATGAGGTTTGAGGAACAGAGGGATGAGAATTTTGGGATTGAAGTTGAGGATAATGGGTTGTAGGTTGCGATTGTGGCAGGGCCTGAGTTGCCTGTTCTGGTTCTTCAGTCATTTGAGCGAAGGACACTCCTGGTTTGACAATTCTTGAGGGTCTCCTGGGTGTTCTGGTTGCATCTTCTTGTGTGGGACCTGCCTGTTTTCTGGATGCTAGATTTTTATACGTGTCGCACCCCTTTTAGTTGGCCGGATGCCCTTCTTTATGGCATAGTGCACACACGGCAGGTGTTTGCCTAGGCTCTCTGCATTCTCAAGATTTGTGTTGTTGGCCACACTTGACGCACCTAGGTAAGTGATGGCAATAATGTACCATGTGGATCTTTATTATCTTTTAGTACGTTAAGTACTTGTCGTACTGCGTATCCCATGTCCGTAAGTTCTTCTTTGATAGCTTCCGGTGGTGTTGAGGGGTGTAATTGTCTGATGACTACTCTGAACGCCCTCTCCTGACGTAGCTGATATGTGTGGTAG
>NW_027113346.1:0-21158 GCF_000696795.3 Halyomorpha halys | reverse complement strand
CTGATTTTCTAGGTCTTTGTTTTACTGGAGAGTCTCTGGGTGTATTACCCAGGCTTCGGGATCTTTTTGTGCTATTTTTACTGGACATCACCATATGAAAGTATCTCATACCATAATGGTGAGTCGAGATAAGAAAAAAAAAAGTTAAAAATAAATCAATTTTTGTTTGCGTATTTATATACGTAATTAAAGGTGTAAAAGACAGTGCGGTCCGGCTTCAATGCCAGCCAGTGAGCAACTGACAAAGGCTGGAGTTGTTATCTCTAATACGAGTATATGGCTGCTGTTGGTATTAAGGAACGTATACACAGTTCACTAAAAGTTTATAAATAAGCGACAACTCACCTATATTTTAGTTATCATGTGAGCAGTATCACTTATTATTACACTGACACTGTTTTTTCACTACTGTTTTTATTTTAGTTCACTGGAAAATACAGTCTATTGTGGGACACGAAGTAGCATATGTTCATTTTCTAACTTGTGCATGCGCACTCAAATATGTAATTATCAACATAAAATATCGATATTTCACTTTTTAATTTTGTATTCTATTTTCTAGTCTTTTTAAAAAAATATCGATGTTTCGATAACATAATATAATATATCGTTGCTAATAATCTGTATCGATATTAGAACAATACAAAATATCGAAATAAATATGTAATTATCGAAATTTAATATCGATATTTCACTTTTTAATTTTGTATTTTATTTTCTGGTCTTTTAAAAAAAATATCGATGTTTCGATAACATAATATAAGAACATTGTTGCTAATACTCTATATCGATATTACAACAATTCAAAATATCGAAATAAATATGTAATTTTCGAAATTAAATATTGATATTCCATTTTTTAATTATATAGTCTTTTTAAACAAAATATCGATATTTCTATAAAATAATATTAGAATATTGCTGCTCATATTTCATATCGATATTATAACAGTAGACAATATCGAAATAAATATGTAATTATCAACATAAAATATCGATATTTTAGTTTTCAATTTTCTAGTCTTTTTAAACAAAATATCTATATTTTGATAAAATAATATCGAGATTATTGTGGCTCATTTATAAATTTCTAAAAAAACATGTAATTATCAAAATGAAATATCCGTATTCCATTTTTAAATTTTCTATACTAAACAATTATATTTTAGTTTATATTTCTCATGTTTATGAAATAGTTTTCGTGGTGTTGTTTGCTTAATTGTTATTGAGAGTTTCTTATATATAAATTTGTTTAGGTATGACATAAAACAAGTCTTCCTATGTCATGGTATGTTATCATTTTTTATTTATTATTACTTTAATTCGTTAAATTTTCGATATCGATATTTCCATAATTTAAAATATCTATATGTTTGTGCCGATATAATATCGATATTGATATTGCTATCCGATATCGACATAGATATTTTGCTTTCGATATGGGATATCTGTGAACCCCCCACCTTAATCCAAACTCCCTTCACTAAATTCTCCTCTCCTTCTTTAATGATTCCCTCTTTACCTTATCCCTCCGTTTCCAGTACTTCATCAACTCCTTTTTAAAATGTCCGTGAAAAATCAATGTTTTCCACCCAAAAAGAGAACAGGACATTTTCCGAAGTCTACCTCTTCGGAAATAATCACTATGAATGAAATCTCTATTATCAAGGATAGTACAGATAATTCATAAGGGGAATGGAAGAAAGTCTTTTTTTTTTATTTATTTAATGTGATTTACAACTGTACAAGTAATAAATACGATAAGTAAATATGTTGTATGTTTCAAATACACTTGAAAATCTTGGGAAGGAACCAGTCATTGGTGGTACTTCAAGTATTAATTAAAATTAAAAGGTCCCGTGGCCATCTTCTTTTCAGACGCCTCGGAGGATTATCAGGGATTTTTAAGGATGAAAGATTAAGAATTAATGGGTTAGGATGGGTAGGGAGTTTGGAATGAAAAGATATCTGTTTTGGGCCAAATCTGCAACGAATTGGATGTTAAGGTCTTTGTGGGTGAGTTTATTTGTAACATAATAAGGAGCACCAAGGATTTTGGATTGTAAGGATTGGATGCGGGAGGAATTTGATAGTTTGGTAGAGCCCCAGAGCTCAATTCCATATGTCCAAATTGGTCTGATTATCGTAGTGTATACTAATTTTTTGTAGTGAATGGGAAGTTTAGAGCGTTTGTCAAGTAAGTATTGTAGCAATCGGAATCTACGAACAGTTTCTTGTCGTTTCAGTCTTGTGTGTGGATTCCAAGTAAGTCTCTTGTCAAGATGGAGTCCTAAGTATCGAATCTGTTCAACAGGCGTTAGTGGAGTATTTAGAAAGGATACTGTAGGTCAGAAGTGTAGAGATTTACGACGGAGAGATGGGATTTGTCAGGATTTATTTTGATTCTCCAGTTTTTACACCATTCTTCAATCGGTGTTATATTTGTCAGTAGTTTTTGTGATGCATTAGTTGTCTCGTTGTTTACAGACAGTATACATGTATCATCAGCTTATGTTGTTAGGACTGTGTTGGGATGTCAACTGTATGAACCGTATACAGAATGGGACCTAAGATACTACCTTGAGGAACACCGGCGGACTGAGGAAAGAGAGAAGATGATAGTCAAAGTAAGAAAAACAAGAAGCAAAACAGAGCTAAGAAAAAATAGAACACAATTAATAAGTAAAGTAAAGTCAATATTTACTTTCACATTTTCTGTTTTAAATTGATTTTATGTTTATAACAAAATTTCTATATTATTATTTTTTTTTTTATGTATCCACAATATTCTGAACCAAACCAATTTTTAATCACCAATAATGTTTACTTTATTCATTTTTAAAAATGATTTCTTTTTCTTCATGTAAAGTAATTTTTTCTCTTTTTTATTTTATTTTTCTGTCATTATTACAATGGAACTGTAAGGGATTAAAAACTCATTTTAACGATCTTAAGTTTCTAATTAGAGATATAATTGTATAGTCCTTCAGGAAACAAATCATGACTAAAGAAATTTAAAAAAAAAAATTCAAACTATATAGGAAAGATGGGCCATATACAAATCACAGCCATCACGGAGTACTTCTTGCCGTAAACCACATCATGCCGAACCGATCCAAATAAATACTTATTTTCAAGCTATAGCTAATCTATATAAATTTTAACCTTCTCAGTATCTAACCTACATCTGCTCCAAGATTGTCTAATGGAAGCCCATCACCTCTTAGACATATTTAATGAACTGCCATAACCAGTGTTTTTTATGGAAGACATGAATGTAGGGTTGTCCCTTCAGGGTTCTTAAAATCTTAGCACGCGTGGCAAAATAATATAAAATTTCATATACATTAAAGATCTCCTCCTGCTTATCAAAGGGGAACATGCTTTCCTTAGCTCCAGCTATGGGATTTATTCAGCACTTAATCTTACACTCTGTAGTCCAACGATAAATAATTATATAGATTGGACAGTTCTTACTGATTTGTACGGCAGTGACCATTTCCCACTTCATATAAAATTTAAATACCCCAGGTACAGGGTCGGATGCAATTCCTATCCAATGTACTAAAGGTTCAGTTGGCGAAAGAGTTGGAAAGAAGGAGGGAATGCCGAGAGAACGCTCTTTCGTAGAGTGTGCACCGGAGGTAATAGATACCAGTGCCCGGGAACAGGAGGCCCGAATAGAAGTGAAAGAGCCTGGATGGACTAAGATTATAAACAATCGCCCTAGAACAAATCCGTTGCCCTTAAGAAGAAGAAAGAACAAGGATAGTGGCAGAGAGAAAACGCCGAACAGGAGCAGAAGACCATGGAAAGGAAAGCCCAGAAACAATAGACGGCGAGAGGACCGCAGGTGTCACGCATGCGGCAAAAATCAGCATTGCGAGTGCGGAAACGAGGGACACCTCGAGAGATAATGTCCATATTTGTACCGTAGGCAGAGATCGGACCAGGTTGAACCTATGGAGGTTAACGCCCAGATTCTCAGGCGGAGAAGAGTACCCAGAGAAGAAACAAGCAAATCCACAGAAGTGTCGGACTTCTTGGAGACTGAAGCAGAAGGGAGGGATCTGAGAAGAAGACAGAGAATTAGTAAGAATGTGAGGATGTGGATCGAGGATGAAAGAAGGACCAGAGAGGAGATTTGAGATGCATACCGGCAGGGAGGTGACTGCACATTACTGTCCAACAATGTGAAGAAAAGAACTGGTGATCTGCCTATTATTCGAGCAAAAGAAGGAGTCAGATGCCTCGTAGATACTCGGAGCTCTAATACTATCGCGCTGGAGAAATTGAGTGGTGGAGAGATAAATAGAAATGTGATTAGGTGAAAGGGGTGGTAAGGGCAAGAATTTGATAGTCCATGTAGTGGGAAAGATGCCAATAGATTACCAAGTGATCATAGGTTGTGATTTACTAGAAAGTGGGAGAACGAGTGAGAAATAATAGAGGTCGGTGTAAAATTATAATTAGGGGAAGAAAATATAAGTTTCAGCGGCTGGTAGAGGACTCTAACGCAGGGGCAATAACGCAGGCGGAATGTTCGAAAGATTCCATCATGAACGATTATGACGATATTTTTTTTAATGAAGGAGGGGTGCTGGGTACCACAGGAAGGACAGTTCATGAAACTTGGTTTAAGGTTGTCAGGGTGACATATGTAAAGGATCGACGATATCCGCAGGAACTCCGGTACCATATTCGGGACGAGATAGAGAACCTCAAGAAGCAAGGGGTCATCGTAGATAGCACATCACCTTATAATAATCCGTTGTGGGCAATGAAAAAGAAGAATGCACCAGACGAAGAAGAGAAAAAATATAGGGTGGTTATCAACAATCGTAAGCTAAATAAAAATACTATCGATGAAAGATACCCAATCCCTAGATTTAAGGACATTTCGGATAGATTAGACCGAGCAGCAATTTAAGTACGCTAGATCCCAAGGAGGGCTATCACCAGATTATAATGCACCCAGATGACCAATACAAAACGGCATTCACATTTGAAACAGACCACTATGAGTTCACGAGAATGCCCTTTGGACTAAAAAATGCCCCGATTACATTTCAGAGACTTATGGACGCGTTTCTGAGGGGGTTGGATGAGTCCGTATGCCAAAGCTATATGGACAATCTCTTAGTCTTCAGCAAATAGGAAGCTGACTGCCCATGTGTGTTTCGAAGGATGAGAAAATTTGGACTGAAGCTATCCCAGTCCTGGGGAAGTCGGCGCTGGGACAAGAGAAAATCAATTTTTTGGGACACACCACCTCAAAGGAGGGATTCAGACCAGATATTCAGAAAGTAGCTGCCTTAAAACGGATAGCGATGCAAACCGACATCAAAGGGATCCGCAGGCTATTAGGCGCACTGAATCACGATCGCAGGTTTATTCCAGATATGGCAAAGTACCTGGTACTCCTCAATAACTTGCTCAATAAAGAAAGTACACTAGTAATGACGCCGGATATTGAGCATAACGTTCGGAAGTGTGTAGCCAGTACTAGCTTTTCCGGATTTCCAGAGACAATTTACGCTAACGACGGATCTAGAGAGTACCCTCTAGCAGCAGTATTATCATAGGAAGGTTAGAATGGAGAACGTCCAATAGCTTATGACAGTAGAAAACTCACAGGCACAGTGCTTTGGAAGGGGAACTATTAGGGATAGGTGAGCACCACCTTTTGGCCCTACGTGTTTGGGAAACGATTTAGGGTGCATACGGACCACAGACCTCTGCAATGGGTGGGGAAACAAAGGAGTCGTCCGGTGGAAGGAACTGCTTAGTCAATACAACATGAACATCGTCTACAAGCCTGGCAAAGAAAATGTTGGGGCGGACTGGCTTTCACGTGATGATCTGGTCACAACCATGCATTCGGAATGATGCGATATGCAAAGCGATGAAGGACGCATCTAAACCTGGGAAGAACCATAGTATATTTGTCGGGAATGCACTGGATAAACAAATTATGGCAGACGGACGAAACTAGAGTGTATCGCTCGTTTATTCTGTGTACAATGATGGTGGAGACAATCCGAGAAGCGGAGTATCAAAAGGGGATGGCGCTCTCGTATCATCAAGGTAAAACTAATCACCGAGGACTCAACGAAACGTTGCACGCGTTACGCTGCAGATACTTCTAGTGCGGAATGAAACGCACCATTCGGGAAATTATCGGAAACTGCGACGTGTGTATAAGTACTAAGTACGATGGTACTATGGGTAGTAAGCCAGAAGGGCGCTACTTTGAGAAAATTCTTCCCTACCGTCCTTTCTAGATTGAAGGCTAAATGAGTCCTCCTAGATTATTGGGTCTCACAGATCCTAACAGGACACGGGGGTCTCGGGGAAAGCTGCAGAGCTTTGGAAAGAACATCGACCCCCGGTGCCCAACGTGCGGAGTTCCTGAAACAGCAGAACACGTAATAATAGATTGCTCTGCCATGAAAGGACACCGAGCCAGGCTGTTTTAACTTCGTTGTGGGTTACGCCGGCTGTACCTGCGAAGTCCGAGGGAGTTCTGCGCTGTCCTATGTGGACTGGTAGCAGGGAAATAGAGGCTTCGGTCTTCTTGAGAATTGGCTGGCCTGTGGGTCCTTGACGAGTTGATACCGCGGTTGACTTTTTATAATTTTCTTCAAGTGTTGAGTCTTGAGCGCTGGGAGAGACTGTCTAGTCCTGATTTTAGCGCATCTTGATTGGTGGTAGGCATGAACTGCTGCGTTTGCGAGCGGTGCCTAGGCGTTTGCCGAATTTTTGTGAGACGTCTTCGCTATTGGTATCTCCTTAATATCGCTTGGGCTTGTCCTACCTTGGGTGTAGAATCCGCAACACAGGTCCCTGATTGAGGTTTAACTGCGCTGGGTTATGTTGTCTCCTATTATTTTGTCCTACTGGTTTTCCTTGTGTCTCTTCTGTTTTCGTCTCTGAAGATTCTCTTGCCATCTCTTTCGTTATTGTTTGTTATCTCTCTAGTTATCTGTTGTTCCTCGTTTAGTAAGTCCTTCCAGTTTCGGGCCTCGTTTCGACGGACTTATCACGTCAGGCCTCTTTGTGACGACTATCGAAGATCATGTCGGGCTTCTCTTCGACAGCTAGGATCACGTCGGGCTTCTTTTCGACGGCTTGGATCACGTCGGGCTTCTCTGCGTCGGCCTTGTATCACGTCGGGGTCATAACTTGTCGGGGTTGTCTGGTCTTAGGCGATTTCTCCAGCCTGTATATCCACTTTACAGAAGGCCCACGACAAGGCGTATTCATTAATAAGATAGGAACGGCCGTGCCAGAGGATGAGCCCTGGACACTGACGCAGGTAGAGGAGGTCTGGGTAAGAGAGTCTTAGGCAGAGTAACAGTTCTAGTTGCCGAGATGAAGCGGACGGACCAGAACTGTCAAGATAGGAGCCAGCTTACTAGTTGCCGAGATGAAGCGGACGGACCAGTGTAACCGTTAGGAATTAGGTTACAATCTTAGTTGTCGAGATGAAGCGACGGACTAAGATTGCTGGAGAGAAGGAGAGGATATAGGCCATCGTCTTAGGTGGACGTACTGAAAAAACACAACTTTTGCGAGATTAGATTGGCAATGAACTTCTCTATCTCAAGCAGTGTATACGCCACCTGTGCCATGACTAGACGCAGGATGTGGATCTACGATCGAATTGGGGGATTTTGAGTCCCTTATTTATAGGTCTAGTCCATGCGGCTGTGACCGAGAAGCGGTCGGTACATGTCTGCTTGAGATAGGTTCGTGCATTGCATCGTTATCATTTATTATTCATTGTACAGAGATTGCTAAATAGTATGTACAGAAATTATTAATATACAAAAATGACAATGTGTTTTTACAAAATAAAGTAATAAGAAAATTTGAGAGCTTCGGTGAGGCTCGAGGTGCTGCGCTCTGGTGAGCTTTTACTATACCGCTTGCACCCTCTCGCTACAACTCAAACAGCAATAGGATGGGAAGAAGTCATGACCTGCCTTCATAGACCACTTCCTTGTCTGCTTGTATGTATGCGTTGTTGAGTTAGAGTCTATATAATAGGCTAAAGCTTCGTTCGCACTTAATCGCCTAGCACTCTCCAAGGAAATCGACTTACGATTGGAAGAAGAAGCAGCTACTGGACATTCGTTTATGTTTTTAATTGCCATAGCAATGTTTCTTTTCCCTTCTGCACGTGCACGTACTGCTACTTCTGAAGCAGTCACTAATTCCGTAACACTACGGTAAAACGTGGTCCTCAACTATACGTTTTTTTGTTTTATACGATGCCTCGTCAAAATCTTTCCGTGGTCTTCCTACTTTAATGGAACCTTGAAATGACGTGGAAGGTCGCGGTACAGTACTTCGAACCTCGAATTTGATCTCTTCATCCAACCAATTTTCATTATTTTCCAAAAAACGCTGCTTTGATTTTCCCGCAGCAACTCATTTATCAAAAACTTTGGAGGCATAGCTCGCCAACCTCATTTTAATTTGCCTTTCAGAGTTGCTGGTAAGGTTTTCAAAATCAAATTTGGACGAAAGGAACTTAAAGAGGAAAGAGTTTCTATCTTCCTTTGGGTGCTTCAACCATTCTTCAAAAAATTCCCTCCTCGAAATAAAGTACTCTAGAATAAAAAAAAAAATGTTGTACTCAAGTGTGCTGGCTATAACACATCTTATTATAAATGGGGAAGGTACAGCTATTATATATAGCAAAATCAGCCCGGGTACAAATGGGTACAAGTCATTACGATTCTTTTAAAATTATGAAACAAGGAAAAACTCATCCGTTCATCTTAAAAAAAAATTTTAATATTGTTTGATTATCAGTCAAAATTTTTTAATAGAAAAAAATCAGCACTTACCAGCATAAATAATATCCATCTCCAACAATTAATTAATATAAAACTATGAACACTTCGATTTGTGTGCTAGAAATGATGTCTGGAATTCAACTAATTTATTCAATGTTGACACGGATTCATACCTCTGGACCTCACTACTCAATAGGTGGACTGTTTCAAACGTAAACAAACACTATGTAGCAATGTTTTGGAGTGTTGTTTATATTATTCCAATACCAAATTTTAGAATTCTGAACATGACTTTTGTCCACCTACAATCGAAACACTGTGCGACAGCGGAAGAGAATTCGATAATGTATCAGGAAGGAAATGGAAGCCCTGGTGTTAGTATGGCACCTCAACACCCCGGAACATCCCAAGAGTCGGGGAGGGATAGAGAGGCTTCATAGTACACTCAGTCACACTTGCGGGTGTACAAATTGGAACAAGTTCCAGTCCTTTTTGTCCTGATGATGCAATGGAACGGGCGACAGTGACATATAACCACTCAATTCACACGATCACTGGTTTCACCCCTTTCGAAATCCTTTTTGGTCTGCGGGGACGTTGTCGGGATTACGGGAACCAAAAAAGAAACGGACGGTCCATATCAATCAATTGAAGCTTCTTACGACGGCAATATTATGAGGTCCTGGAGTATTCTCACTGCATGATATTTGTGTGCAAATTATTCCATTTTAAACCAGCGTATATGTGTAATAAGAGGCATTTTGTGATGTACAAGAGTTTTGTTATCTTTTTTTTTGTTTTAATGTGTCTTGTTTATTTCACAATTGAGGTACTGTTTTATGGTCAATAATTTTTTTTTATGTTACTTACTTCTATTCTTTTAAAGGAAATTTTTACTTTTATTTAATTACTATTATTGTATTTTTAAATGTATTTTTCATTTGTAAATTAATGAGTTTACAAGGAATGTTCGTAAACTCGTGGGGGAGGGGAGTTACAGAGCAGGTATTTCTGCGGTATCAGCTGACTGGCCCTATCAACTGATCGATGTCTATATAAGCGGACTGAGTCTGCCAATAAAGTTAGTGCCCGTTGTGCAGTGCCCACCCGTTGGGCTGTCCGCAGTGCCCGCCTGTTGGGCCGTTCGCAGTGGCCGTTCTGCTGTGGCCGTCCGGAGTGCTCGTCCGCAGTCCCTGTCCGCAGTGCCCGCTTCGCTGACAATTAGTGCTTGATGGCCCTTGCCTTGGAACCAGCTCAGGCCTCAAGCCTCCCACCGGACTCAGATGATGAAACCAAGCCTACTCCAGTCGCCGGTCCATCTAAGGTATCTCCCCCCCCCCAAACACGGGCCAAAGCCGGCAAACTCACAACCAAAATGGTTGTTGTTAAAAATAAGAGAGGAAAAAAGAAGATAACTAATAAACCACTGTAGCTACAGGAACCTGTGACTCCAACCAGTTTGACGCATTGGTAACCCAACCTACAGATCAAGCGACTTCGCGGTCCGAAACCTCTCCACAGAAATCTCAGAAGATCCCACTGGTTATCGTCACACAGGGACCCCAATTGCCACAGATACGAACTTATTTAACTAGGTTAAAAGTCACAAAATACCTAATACGCAAAACCACAGCGGGGGTACAGATCTTCCTGGAGTCTGTCGCTGACCGTAATACAGTCATGCAGGGGCTCAAGTCATTGGAGGTCAAGCACCTCATAAGTATATGAGGGCCAAGACTCAAAATAGATTTGTTCTCAAAAACCTTGACATGGAGGATGTCAAGGCCGCTTTCACACACCTGGCCCCAATTGATATTAGGAGGCTGGAGAAGGCAAATCGGGACGGGACGAAAACCCCCTCTCCCCAATTGTCATAACGGTGGCCGTGAAGGTCACCTTAAAAGACGTAGAACAGGTAATACACGTAGATCGGTGCCTGTTCACAGTTCACCCCTTTATCCAAAGAAAAGAAACTAGCCCACCTCAGTGTTACGGGTGCCAGCGGTTCGGACACACAAAAAATTATTGTGGGTACGCGGAGGCGTGCGTGCGATGTGGCGAGGAGCACAGCATCGGTGCCTGCCCTAGGTTGGGAAACCCGAGGTGCACCAATTGTGGAATGGACCATGTGGCGTCATTCCGTGGGTGTGAAACGCGTACGAAGTTAGTGGAAAAAATGGAGGCCAGGAAGGAGCAGAGGGCAGGAGCCAATGGGGGGCCGCCAGCAGCAGCACGTGCTCAACCACCCGCTGCCACAACCACCAGATTAAGAACCAATAGAATGGCTAGTGCTACCACGGCTTACTTGTCATTTCTCAAGCCGTCCACAACAGCACCTGCATCAGAGTCCATACCGGATTCTCCAGCATCTCCCGACCCGGAACCAATAGGAGCCCAGCAATCCCGCCCATCACCACCCAACTCATTCAACCCACACCTCTTCATGACCACTGTGATGACCCAGAGTTCAGTGAAATTTGCTCCCGGATCAAGAGGGACATGCAGGCGTTCATGTCAGACATCATGAAAGAGATCAGGGGACAAAAATCGCCATGAACTCATTACGGGTCCTCAACTATTTGCTGTGGCATTACACCCCGGATAAGTCATCTCACCGTCCAAGTGCTGATGCACCAGCCCACCTACATCACGGAAATCTACAGGCGTCCTAGAGGGTCAGTACCAGAACTGCGGCAGCTCTTAGACGCCTGTGGGGCAAGGACGAACCACTGGCTGGTGGGAGATCTCAACCCAAGACACACTCTATGGCACAACACATAAGCGAACCTGTCGGGAAGACAAGTGGTAAAAACTACCTTCACGGTAGATCATCCAGGAACTCATACTTTCCGCCATTTTGGTACAGGCTTTCAATCGAAATTGGTACAGGGCTTCAACAGACCTCCTGTTGACAAGGCAGCCACAACTGCACAAGCAGCTGCTCTGTGGCTGATTTCACCTCGTCAGACCACCGACCGGTGATCTACGAAGTACATGGTAGCACGTCTGAGCCGACGTCCGAGAAGTTCAACTACCAGGAGGCAGACTGGAGCCGGTTCAAGGACGAGGTCTATCATTGGTTGAAAGATGTACCAACACTGCGCTCTGTGGAGGAAGTGGTCAACTATATCGACCCCTTCACGGCGAGTGTCAAGGAGTCAGCGCGCAAACGATCCCCACTTACCACCCAAGACCCCCCCCCCACCTCACATCATGGCACTCATAGTCAGCAGGTGGAATTTTAAGAAGGCACTACCGCTCGAGAGATCCAGCTGTGAAGAAGACCCTCAACGCGATTACCACCCAGATTAAAAATCTAATGCGTCAGTGGAAGACCGCGATATGGCATGATCGCCTGAGGGCCACGCATGGTGACTACCGGAAGTTCTGGAAGCTCACCAAGGCAGCAACCAAGAAGACATCAGCCGTTCGCCTGCATGACAGAGACCGCCTCATGAGCCCCGCTGAGCAAGCCGATTCGTTTGCTGGGCACTATTAGCATGATATTGAAGCGAGGACTGGGGCATCCCTCTCAATCCCAACCATGGCCCGTGAGAACAACTATATGTTTGTCTCACCTAGACGACTGAAGGCCATCTTGAGACGATGCCATGGAAACCGGACTCCTGGTCACGATGTGGTACAGACGGTCATGTTGAAAGAACTACCGAGGGAGGGAATCGCACTGCTCACAAACCTGTACAATCCGTGTTTGAGGTTGAGGTACTTTCCAAACAAATGGAAACATGCCATCCTGTTTCCACTCCTAAAGCCGAAGGGGACAGGGTTTGACGCCGACCATTACAGACCTATAAGTCTCCTACCACATCTCGCTAAGGTTTACGAAAAGATCATCCTGAATTACCTTCGATGAACACTACGTTATCCGTAGCAGACCGGCTTTCAGACACACATGAGTACGGAACACCATTTGATGAAGGTCCAGCAAGTGAACTCCAGCTTCAATAGGAACCATGATATCTATCGATTGTAAAAAGGAATTCGATTCTGTTTCTCACTGCATTTTATGCCGTAAGCTAATAGACCTCGAATGCCCAGAGCAACTATACGGTGTCATTGCGTCGTTCCTGGACAACAGGACCATATCTGTGCGGGCTAGAGATGAATTTTCCCGTTCCATCCCACTGACATGCGGAGAGCCACAGGAAGCAGTCCTATCGCCAGTGCGGTTTTCCATATGTACAGCTGATGTGGTTGGTGAAAACAACAGACAGGCTACAGTCGCCGCCTATGCCGACGATATCGCCATCTACAGCAGCAGTATGCAAGGATGTAAACACGCCATCCAAAACATGCACTAGAGCAGTCTGTAAGGATATTGTCCGATGACTGGGTAGTCTCAACATCTCTATGAACCCAGCTCAGACAGATTGTGTCGTTTTCGCTCACCAACAGCACAAACGATCGACTCTCCCGAAATCGCTCAAGTTGGACAGCACTATTATCTCCCCTTCAAACTCGATAGTCTACCTAGGCGTGAAGCTGGACCGTCATCTTAAATTCTCCACCCACCTCTACCAGAAAACTAAAACTGTAAGGAGGGGGTCTTACAGACTCAACCACCTCCTCACATCGCCAGCGCTCTTTCTGCGGCTTAAACTGCAGATATACAAAAGCATTCTACGGCCGGCGCTCCTATACGGGGCACTACTCTTCACCTACCTCTTCGACGGCACGCAGCGACACCTCCAGGGCTTCCAGGACACCATGCTGCGGGGGATGGTCCGCACAACATCGTGGAAGAGGAAGAAGCCCCGGAACTGCATTAACTCCTGGAACTGCCCACAGTGCTGTCGGAGTCAAGCTCTCCAATTTTTGACCAATCCACTCTTCCAGGCATTGACACCAGCACCTCCACCAGTCTGATGACAGGATTTACACCCAAGAACACCACAACCCGGCAATTAACCCAGAAAAAGTGACAGTGACACGATTTTAGTTGTAGTTTTTAGTGTTTAGATTAAGTGAAAAGACAAAAAATTGAAGTGCACTCCAGCACCTAAGTGCTATTTCAAAAATTTCTTTATATAAAGCTATCCCTTAGAATGGAGCACAGCTCCAGTAAAAAGGCAAAAATCAAAAAATTGTATATAATGTATTGTACGTATGTTTATATTTTGTATTTATTCTGAAATAAAGGGGCTTAGACGCAAACAATAAAGTTAGTTTTGAAGAAGCCATCAAGCGTGTTGTATGGATTACCCCTTTTCTTTTTGTATAATTTCGATCTGGAACAGTCTTAACTTCTATTCATATTTATATAATGTATATCTATTGGTTTCTAATGGGAACCGACTTAAAATTGACAATATATATTTAATTCTTATAAATATAATTATCATATTTAATAGTATATTTAATTAACGTATATTTTTTTTCAAACGTTTTTTTTATTTTGTTGTACTAAAATTCGACTATATAATTATTTTTTTCACTTTCATGGTTGGGCTAGTAAAGGTTCATTTTGAACCCCGACTCGTCGTAACGGTAGTAAAAATGGTTTCACTTGTGTTTGTTTGTAAATGTTATGAAAATTGTGTTAAAATAAATCTTGTAACACTCGAATAATTTAGTTTAATATAGTTTCTATAGCAATGAGCCATCAGACGTGTGCTACGGACTAGAACTGTTAGACTCGAGTATGGAATTTAAAATTTAAAATGCAAAATACTGAGAGCCGAAATACGCATTATTTTTCACCCAGAATCCAATACCTCGAGTTCTCTTAGACTGTAGATTTCATAATTATTCTAACCTAGACCATTTTTGAAATACGACAGATGAATTCACGAAAATAACCAATGTCTCAACTCAATTGTGTGCGTCTGCAGCATTTTCTCTCTTAATCAGTCCGCGATTTTTTTTAATAACAGTGATGTTGCTGAGAATGAAGCAGTGGGATCCCCTGAAATCCTGCTTTTCCCTCATGTCTCAACAAAGAGGTGTTTCCAAGGTGAGTGAAAATATTCTGAAAAGCTTTTTTAATAACTCTCTCCTCAATATAATATTTATTTATTTGAATTTGAATTTATTATTTATAAATTACCCCGAAGTTTAAATCCTTAAAGCTTTCATTATAAATTTTCTATTGATATAAGTTAGAAATGGACACGAGATAGGACCTATCCTATAATTCTTAATAATAAATTTTCAATTAATATAATTTAAAAGGGACAAAGACCTGGACCAGAACGGACGAAGAAAAATCGCAAATATTCGGACAAAACCTTTATCCCGTGGCCTGATATCCTTAACCCAATTCATCTTGAATGTATTGAAGCAGAACTAAATATTCCACTCCAAATAACCCTTCCACCTAAAGCATTTCATCTATCAGAAATATCTAGTATCATTCAGAGATTACTTAACCGCAAAGGTCCTGAATATGACCTAATAACATCCCACATCCTAAAACGTCTACCTAGAAAAGCCATCCTATTCATCACCTACATATAAAACGCCGTTCTCCGTTCCACATATTTCCCTGACCCATGGAAATTATTTATTACTATAGTAGATTTTGACTAAAATGATACTCAAGCCCCATAAGCCAGCAGAATATCCATCCTCCTGCCGTCCTATCTCTCTATTACCTATCATAGGCAAAATCCTCAAAAATTCATTTTGAAACGCTTATACCCCATCATTGATTCCAATCATATAATACACGATAGCCAATTTGGATTCCGAACATCTTATTCCACTATCCAGTAATGTCATCGTATGGTGGACGTCTTGTCTTCTTTGGAGCGCGAAATGTACCGTGCGGGAGTCTTTTTGATCGAGTCTGGCACCCGGGACTGCTTTACAAACTCCGTAAATTCCTCCCTCCTACATACTTTCTCATTATTCGTTCCTTTCTCACTGACAGATTATTTAAAGTAAACCCCAATGGTTCCTATTCATCCCTCTTCTTTTAGTCCGCTGGTGTTCCTCAGGGTAGTATCCTCGGTCCCATCCTCACAGCCCTCGAAGAATGGTGTCGTAATTGGAGGATTAAAATAAATTTCAACAAATCCCATCAAATTACCTTTACTCTACTTCGTAAACCTGCTGACTGCCCTACAGTATTCTTCAGTAATGTTGCCCTTACCCCTTTTGATCAGATCCGCTACCTTGGACTACATCTGAACAAACGACTAACCTGGAATCCTCACACAAGACTGAAAAGACAGGAAACTGCACGTCAATTTCGACTATTACAGCACTTACTACACAAAGGGTCCAAACTTCCAATTAATTACAAAAGACTGATTTACATGGCAATTGTAAGGCCTATCTGGACATACGGCGTTGAGCTTTGGGGCTCCACTAAACCTTCGAATTCCTCTCTTATCCAATCCTTACAATCCGAAACCCTTTGTAAAATCCTAAATGCTCCTTACTTTTTCACAAATAAAATCATCCACAAAGACCTTAATGTTCCATTTGTAACCAATCTAGCCCGAACCAGATATCAATCACTCCATTCTAAACTCCCTAACTACTCAAACCCATTAGTTTCTAGTGTTGCTTCCTCTTTTATTCCGGACAATCCTCCGAGGCGTCTGAAAAGAAGATGGCCTCGAGACCTTATATTGTAGAAATGTTTTTAGAGTGTTACCAATGGGTAATTTATCTACGTGTTTGTAACATACCGTTATGATTTGCTCAAATTTACTTGATGTATATTATGTACAGTTGTAAATATCAATAAATAAAATTTAAAAAATGAACAAAGAGTATGTGCTATACATTATTCGCAGTACGTATGAGAGACGCGTTTACGGCTTTTATACTATCATTATTTGTATATATGATGATAGAATGGTTTACATTTACCTCTTTTTTAATCATTGTTTTCAAATATGGAAAATAGGTACACTTAGAACCTAAAACGGAATGTATAACTCTAGTAGACTTATTATATCACTAAACTAGAAATTTATTTATACGAAATCTAAAATATCATTTGTGGAGGTGGTATTGTACATTATTGATAAATAAGGAAGCTCTTTACTGAGCCTACTATATGCAAGTAATCAGATCAATGTTGGAGCCCTAATTGTGCCCCCCCCCCCATTTCAGTGATAATTGAATTCCTCCTAGCTTTGCAAAGACACCACTTCCAGCGTGATGGAGGTGGGGGAAAGGATTAAATCGTGCGACTTCAGCTGGTGCTAAGAAATGCAAAAGAGCTCAACGTGCTAAAATCAGATTCAGCCATGTTTAACTTTAATCAATTATGTCTAGTAATTTCATAGCCAACGAAACCTAAAGCTTCGTCCAATTAGGTTTGATGGTGAGCAAACTTGGGAAACTTTTACCATTAATAAATTATAGGGCGTTGGAAAAACATTTTAAGAGCCATTGTTATATTTTATTAAATATTTTCCTAATGCAACTTATCAAATAACAAATACATTGTCGCGTGTTACCGGGGCCAAGAAACAAAACTCAAACGACAGAAACTACAACAATTCTTTTTATTGTAAAGGAACTAACACTAGACTAACCAAGAGCTACTCTTCTGTTGTTTTTTTGAACACCACACTATGCAAAAATATCTGTTTTAATACATCGATAATTTCAATTATAATCGATCGAACAGGTCGTTATATCAAATCGTAACATCGTTGGCTGCCCCCTTCTAAAAAACTTTTCGTCTCGAATAAAACCTTCTTCACATCCTAGATTTTGGAATCTTTCTTATAAATAGTTTCCTATGATGCCGAGAGGAATCTTGTTTTAATTTGTCTTTATTCCCTAGTACTTCTATGCTTCTACTACTTTCTGATTATTATTATGGTGCTCTCCATGTCTTAAACTGATTCAGTAATTTTTATTAGCTCCATTACGCGCCTTTTTTACCCCTTTTTTCATCTTCTCGTCTTCTATCTTTATCCCTTTTACTACATACTTTACGTCAGTTCATATTCTTCCTATCTTGTTCATGGTGTCTTATTCTTCAATTAACACTTACTATATTTTAAATAATATATACATACATAACTCACGTGGACGAAATAAGAGTTTTATGAATAATAAACGGCTTGAATTAATAAAATTTTATAGAAGCCACCTATCATCGCTTATTTGGTTTCCCAATCAATATTTAATGATGAGGTGTAGATAGTTGACCGTAGATTACTGATTGGAGAAGTTGGTCGGGGTGTGTGGTCAGCAAAGAACAACATAAATAAACCAAACAAAATAAATATTGTTTTGTTTATTTATGTTGTTCTTTGCTGACCGCAACCCCCGTCCAACTTCTCCATTCAATATTTAATGATGAGGTGTATATAATTGACCGTAGATTATTGATTGGAGAAGATCATCGGCGGTGCGATCAGCAAAAAAAAAACATAAATAAACCAAAAAACATTTATTTATGCCGACGGTTCGACCTGAGTTTCAGGTCTTCATCTAGGCTGTCAGATTGAAACAAAGATGATGACTGAGGACTCGGTCTCTAATTTATCTCGACCACCTTCTCCAATATTTAATGATGTTCATGCTAGAAACAAATGCAGATCAAGCGAAAGTATCAGCAGCACTAAATGGAAACACATTGCTTGAATAAGGCAATCTTCCTGTCATTGAAGATTGTTTTTTTTGTATTTTGTAAATTTTGATATACATCAGTATATCAGAATTTACAAAAGATTCTGGTACTGGTATTTGGTGGGAGGAACAAGTCCGGCAAGTGGTCCTAGTGGTCCTTTTTGCCAACCCCGGACGGCTACCTAGGTTGCCACCGGCCATTTTGATATAAAAATCCCTAAATTTTGATATAAGTTAACCTCTTATTTCAAAGAAAAATTCAATTTTATTTCTTGATTTCAATAGCAATAGCAACAGATATTTATTTCTATTTCCATTAACCTTATTAACCAAGTATAGGAATTTTGATTTAGGGTAATTCGTTCAAATTTCTCTTGAGCGGATCCATAATAAATGAGTTCCTTTTCCTAGTCTAACATCTGCAAAATTTTCTGGTATTTTCGAATTGCATTCTTTTTCAAAATCGCAATTTTCTTGCAGTTCTTTACGAAATTCAACATTCACGTGATAAACCTAAATACCTAATGTGATTGATTTTCCTTTTCTTATACTCTTTTACGTCATTGGGAAAAAGAGTTGTTTTTATTCAAAAATACACAACTTGAAGCAGAACACTATCCGTTATATATAACACAATATCTTCATAGAGTTAACATATAGTTAAGAAATTTTCGTTATCCTAGTATTATATCCGCTCTACCTTTTTGCTCAAAAGAGTGTAATAATATTTTTATCCTTTCATAAACCATCTCAAAAATTCCTTTCAACTTGAACTAAAATGATACAAACCAAGCATTAAGACTGAAACTGGCAATTTCACGTCGCCATTCTTCGTAAAAGTTATGTTTATTTTATTTTTATTTTTTGTATATTGAGAAAAAAGTGATATATACAAACATCACATAAAAATTTCAAATAGAGTACAGTAAAAATGGAGCTGAAGTTTTACTACTTTTATTGCAGGAGTCCGTGGTTTTACCGAGGTATCGGATTTTATTTTTACTCTTTCTAAAGTCCATTTGAATATAGCACTCTCAACTGGGATCTTATTCCGACTCCTCTTTGCCCTTCTTAGATGTTGCATTCACTTCAGATATCTCGTTTTAAAACCGCTATGATTGACCCATTCAGCGGTGGTTGTATTACAGATGAAAGAGAAAACTATCATCTTCTCAATAGGTGCAATTATTTATATTTAGGTTGAAAGCTCTTTATTTAAATTTACAAAGAAAGCTTATTTATGAATCTAAATTCACCAAAATCCCGATTTTGTATTGTTACAAAAATTAACTTTTAAAATGATGAAAAATAAAATGGCTTAAGAAAAGAAAACTATGCTATGAAATTCTCTTGTTTTCAAATAAATTAGCATCCAAAATTTTTATTTTGCATGAAACTCAATTTCCGGACCAAATTTCTCATTAAATTGTAATTTAGAACAGAAAAATATTGAGTAAGACTTATAACAGTGAACAGTGAACTTAAACTTAAACAGTGAAGAGTCGAATTAAACGTAAAAAAAAAAAGTTAACACAAGTGACAATCATGGACTGGTATTACTCTGTATTTTGAGGTAAGAATAAGCTTCATTGACATTGTTTAAAGTTCACTTCGTATTAATAAGTTGCGATTTCAACTTTATTGTGATCTTTTATGATATGAAGTATGGAAGAATTACATTATTAACATAAAAAGAAAATAATTTTTTTTTCATGTTTCTATGATTCTTAGTTTTTTACTTAAAACTAAATTTAAATAGAGCAAGGTTGTGAATCATAAAGAATTTGTCATTTTTTATAAAAAAATGATTGATTTCAACTTACATAGTACAAAGTAATTGAGTAACTAGCTAAATGTGCGCAATTTTATTAGGTAAAAGTTATTTTTATAATCATTTTTTACGGATTGACATCCATCAAAATTTTCCAAAATATATTTTAGCAATAAATTTATCATAAATTCATGCAAACAAATGCATTTAATATTTTTTTAGTGGAAAGAGCTCCCGGGAATGATCATTGGAGGGTGGGTAGAAGAAAGAAGGTGTTTCGATTACTTCAATCTTCTTCCGAGACACATTCTGTTTAAAGAAGAGCCCTTACAAAACTTTTGAACGTTATATTTTCCTCAAGGATCTACTTATTAACAGTTATAGTGCTAATTTTCTCTGAGTTTCTCCCACTGTTAGAACTTCACAAACAACAGGTAGCTATGTTTGGGCATTATTATGGTAAAATGACGGTTTGGATGGTGGTCCGGTTTACTATTATAACATATAATAACAATTAAAATTCCAATTATTTGTCATATAGACAAAAACATTTAGTTTTGCGGTTTTTATAATAGAACTGGACTCTAGTGTGCACTAGAGTGTGCAAATGAAATGTACGTTTGCAAAGCTGAAACGTAGAATAAACTGTCTATAAATTAAAACAGGTGAAATATTCTTCAAATCTAATATCTTATTATTAATTTCGGAACACCGTTTATGACCTGGGAAAATATTTCTCCTTCAGCTGGCTATCAAATTCTGTCATAGTTTTTATTTAACTATATTTTATCACTACTAACAATGAGCTATGGTCAGTTATTATAAATATAAAAAAAAATCAAAGGTTTGTTAAAAGAAATATTATTGAAAATTCGTCATCAAAGCCTGTAAGGATATTCCAATGTAGATATTAAATATCACGTTGATTGTACATGATGATATATATAGATATAAAATGGTGTATTAGTGGAGTAAGACACAAAGATTACTTTATTAACTTGTTCAAGATATATATA
>NW_027113345.1:64303-74921 GCF_000696795.3 Halyomorpha halys | reverse complement strand
TATATATATATATATATTTTTTTTTTGTCATATTTTCCGCAAACACAATAAACTTTTTGTGCAATATCATTGATCAGGGAGAAGAACGAGGGCATTTTATGTCCGTTTCATGGTTCCTAAAACACGGTTTTGGATCCAGGATATCTATATTGATATTTATATTTTCCTCCAGTCAAATAAACTTCAATTTTTAATAGTTTGAATTGCATATATTAGAAATATATTTATTCATATATTATTAAATACCCAAGCATTTATTTTTAATACTTCTTTGGGTAAGGCTAGCTCCTCTGGCTATATCTGTCAATATGAGATACGGCCGCAATGCAGACTGCTGAATAAGCAGATATGGAGCACATACTGCACAATTGCATATATTCCTGCTGCAGAAGCGCATATAGTCTAGTTTAATTTAAATGTGACTGCTACACAACACTCTTTAAACCTATCGTTTTAAGTGTTGTTAAAACTAGTACAAGATTGCTGTGCGTGTTCTTCTTTTCATGTCTGATACGCTCATATAATTTAGAATTCTCCTAGTCATTTCTAAAGAGAGACCACTAATATTGATCCTGATGAAAATTTTCAAGTAAGAAATTTCTGTAAAGGGTATAGAGAATACAGTTTATTAGTAAAATCCGGTTTATCTTTTTCTTCCACTTCTTATCAAAAGCTTGTTCTTCCAGGTAGGCAAGTGGCTGCAAATGCAGGGTGGACTTAGAAATGCAATTTGAGCGGGATGTTCTATCTTCAACAGTAGAAATATTCAAAATTCTTGTTTGTTTTTTTATATTTTTATAATAATACTATAAATGAAGAGTTTAAAGCAAAATTACTATTAGTAAAAAAAAAAAAAATCTAAAAATGAATTAGAAGTGCCATCATATAGTTCTCATCATTTCACAACCAATTCTGTCCAAAACATCACAGATTATATCTTATAAAATTCACAAGCAGAATGTTTCAAACAAGACCTTCACTTGCCAGTGGTGTTAGAAGCCGCTACCCAATAAAGATGACGGAAAGAGGATCCTAAATACCGCTACATTTCATAATCAATTAAATCTTACTTAATAGAATAAATTTGTTTTAAAATGAGCTGGCCAGGTTTGGTAAAATTTCATTGTTCGCTGTATTTAAAAGTTTTCATTCGTTTTATTTAATAAATATTGTTTAAACTAAAATAAATTTTAAGTCGTTATTTCAACCTGACAATAACACATATATAATGTATAAAGGCGAGTGTCAAATCACGTCAAACTTTCAGGTCTCAATTTTGAACAAACACATCTAACAAGTCTTAAAAAGAAACTATAAAGCAAAACATGAACTCGAAATCTAATAAAAATAAAAATTTGAAATGCTTTTACCCATTTTTAAATAGCTAAAATGTCCTAAACGCTTTTTCTATCGTTGATATGACAACAAAGTAGTTAAACAACAAAACAGTGGTAAAATGGACTTTAGAGAATCATTTAATATTAAATAAATATACAATTATTAATTTTATAATTTCATTTCATATTAATAAGTGAATATGGATATGCTTATGGATGTCAATTAATGGTAATAAAAATAAAACAATTTTGTTTAAGAATAATGAACATTAACTATATCGAAACTCGGCTATGGTAACTAAAAATAAACTAATCTGTTATTTTTTCATTCGTGCCTGATTTTGTTGAAGTTAGAAGAGAGAAAATGGTGGGAAACGCCGCTATTAAAAATAAAGAAATTATTACAATTTCTCTAGTTCTGTCTTTACAGGTTTTCCTGGTCGGCAAATTTTTTTCTGGGACATATTCTGAAGTATGATACAGTTTCTTCTAAGACAATAAAAAATAATTGGATATATAAGATTTCGTCTTTTTTCTGATTCGATTTTTTATGGATCTTACTATAACAATACTGAATGTATACAGATCATATGAAACCATTATATTCCAATGGGACATGGGAATTTCCCATTGTTTGATACTACAACATTATTTGTGATTGGCTCAGTGAGTTTTTTATTGAATGAACGAAAACCATAATGAATTTTCCCTTTGCACAGCCAGAGGATATAACGTGGTATCATTTAGTTCTAATATGCTTACAGAGTGTTAAGAAAAAAAATTAATAAAATTTATAATTAAAATTTAATATATATAAATTTTCGAGTCCTGAGATAGGGAATCAGCCAGGCAAGAAGAATTTCAGAAGCAGTCAATAGCGAGTGATTTAAGCTTTAGTAGTCAATCCTAAGTTATCTTTATTTCATACATTGCTAGATGATATTGTGATTAACGATTATAACGCGCGTTACATTAAATTAAAATGGTTAATTGTAACAAAGAAAATAACTATTCATTTAGTATATCATTGTCAACCATTTTCACAGAACTCCATCAAATACATATTTCTCTTCGTAGCAGAAGATGATAATTAAATTAAGGGTTTCCAAATTTTTCTTTTTACAGCCTTCCATTCTTTATAAATTAATATAAATAAAGAAATATTTTATGTAATATATGTTATAATAATATTTATTATTTAACTCTTTGTCCACGCTCGTCTTTCAACTTGACAGTAACAATAAGCGGATGAGATCTACACGATACGACTGACACATCAGGCATGTAGGAGTCAACCTTTGACTTCAACCAATACCGAACTTGTACTATAATGTAATGAAGAAATGGCTTTTTTAAATAGATCCTAATACGCTAAAAGTATTTAAATTTTATGTTTTTATTCTACTAACAAAAAAAAAAAATATATATAAACTTTGAACCTCTCGAAGGCATGAGTTTTTATATTACTAATTAATTATAATTAGATACTAATTTTATAATATAAATTATATACTAATTTTTTAATTCCATCAACAATGAAGTTTAGGCTGGTTTTATACACACAATAATTATCAGACAATGCGATTGGGGTAATATATCGTGCGTTTTTTACATAGCAAAAATGGGAAGTGCAGTGGCACTGGTTCGATTCCAGGCTGACGATTGACTTTTAGTACTTTTGTAGAAGTACTGAACCAAGGATCCTTCATAAGATGTAGGATTCTTAAAAATTATATTGAATAATTTTCTTTCTGAGAGCACTGACTTTATTTACTATGCATAAAAATATATTATAGCTACATTATATGTATATTGTTTCTAGCATATTAGAAACAATAGTTTTCTCAAACACAATTCTCATAATACATGAGAACTCTTAAGTTTTTTCGGTCAAAAAGATGTTTCACCTATCTAGCGGTACATCAGTGGAACGACAGGTTTGGGGTTAGTGCACTCAGATATTGAAGATAAGAAAAAACTATGAAAGGTGTGCAGCATCAGTCAACATCTTGTACACGATAGTTCAAAGATAAGTGTAAATTGGTTTATCTGAAATGTGTGTGAGGTAATTTACCGATCACTTCTTATCGTTGGTTTACTTCAAAGAGTCATTGTACGGAATGTCCATACATTCATCAATACCTGCCCATTTTTACCGAATGGAATATTTTTGTTTTTTGTATAAAAGCAGAAAGAGAAATGAGTTCGCAGGCAAAACTAGTTGTTGAATAGCAATATTTTTTAAAGCGGAAATATCAGAACATAAAAGATAATAACCGTGAAGGCAACAGTAATAAAATGAAAACTTATCGTCCTTCGCGGTTTGCTTCAATACGGCAAAGGTTGAAATAAGCCAAGAAACAGAAAGCAAGATGGAAATAATTTTTCTAAGGTAATTATGTAATATTCACTAAATTATGTAATATTTTATCAAGCAATCAGAGTGTAATGGACTTAAAAAAAATTATGATCGTTTTCCTGTAATTAAGTATATTGTTTTTTGATCTAAAATATGATTCCAAGCCATGTTGACATAATGTCATTGACGGTTCTAATATTTATATTACGACGTTGATTACGTTACTGGCATAGCTTTTTTGTTTATTGTCATCCAAAAAATAAAAACCAATTGTATAAGATATGGAGAGATTATTCAGTTCCGTTTGGCCAATGCTGCTGTGAAAATAATACACCGAATCAGTCTATTTTCTGTAATTAATGTTATTGCTGTTTAATGTGATTAAATGTCGACAAAATTTAGTATGAATTATAATTTTTAATAACCTAAATAGTTCAAAACATTGACAAGTTATCTTTTAGATGAATAGTTAACGTACTTCTTTCATAACGAATATTTTTTTTTTGTTTTGAGAACATTGTAAGTTAGGATACTTAACCCTGAAACAAAAGGTTTAGTGATTTATGTTTCATACTACTTTCGTTTCACATACATACGGACCAGGAGACATGGTTATTTGGATTAATGGATACCTTCAAGCATGTATTTCTGTTGAAAACTCAGATTCAAAATTTTTCAATATCATATTACTATCCTTTATGTATGTAGGTGATTGAAAGTAAAATTAGTTGATACATACAAAAAATATATTCTGTACATGTTAACCATGAATCCCAAAAGTCAGTTCCTAGTCCAGCGAATGTTTAAGTGATGAATAAACCGTCATTGTCACTGTTAAAGCCATATTTAAAATTAATTTATGAAGTTACTAAGGGCTGTTAAACCGTTGGTAAGGCGTCACCTAGCAACAAGCCGACCATCTCTGTTTTAAGATCTGTTGATGCTAATTAGTGGCCATTAAAGTTCCTAACAGCCCATATGTTTTTAGATATTTTGAGTGTTTTACCCAACATTACATTACGGAACCTGACCTTTTCTGAGTTTCTGACCTTTGACTGGAAAATTAGTTGTCGCTAGTAAATCGACTAATATAATTCAATACAACAACAACACCCTATCTAATCTCAAAAAGTGCCAGTGTGGCCATCAAAGATCTTATAAATTTCGATTGTTGATGAGCCAGTACAAACGTGGGCCCACTAAATTTGGACCAGTTTGGGAATTGCAGTGGTGTTCATAGTCTAGGGAGCGGCGACCTACACATCTTGGCAGCAATATATCTTCCTCTGACCTATCGGAGTGGATCAACTTATTTCGGGACCAGTAATTATTTTAATTATGTATTGATTTTGAAAATTTGTTACTTTTGTTTTCAAAATTTATTTAGCTAATTTTATTTTTTTCTAAAAGGTCTTTTTATTATAATTTTTACTTTTATTCATTATTTTATTCTAACTCTTTTGTTTATATTATGCTTATGTTTTCTATTGTTTTCTGTTACCTTCGCCAAATAAATGTTTATATTCCGAGCAAGCTTTTTTTTTTTTTGTTATTCTTTTTAAAGCTTTCCTACAAAAAGATGTCGTAAATTTGAGGTGGGTTTAATAGCCAGGAAACCGGGTTCTTTTATAAAACAATTTGAATTATTTTATTTTTTTTTATAATAAGAACAATGTTTAATTATCAGTCGCAACAATAGTCAACGTTACGAGGAATCCTTATTACAATGGTGAGAACCTGATTTTACTAGGAGTTTCACCTGATAAATAGCGCGTAGGAATATAACATAGGAATAAATACAATGCACAGAAATGCATGGAAAACAACAATCGATGATAAGCTGGTTTTTAAATGTAGTAGACCAGACCACGTTTAACCAAGTTGAGACTTCCAGCTCTTTAAGATAAGGAGCGCTACGGAACAGAAAACATCTTCTCCGAAAAAAATTAGGTGTCCGTGTAAATGAATTATGTACAAATAAACATAAGTTATAAACATAGGTGTAGTAAATTTTGGTCATGAAATTACGTCCGAACAACTATAAATCACTTTATTTAAGCAAAACTACTACTCCTACGATGATCATCATCATAAACTACTTTATAGTAAATCAGGTTAGCTTTAATTTGAGTGCTAATAAATATCGGTACGTCGAATGATTCTTTACAAATATATTTGGCAGACTCATCAATATTGACTAGTAATTATACATAGTCTCCTTCAAAGTAGTAAATAATTAATAAATAATCAAATAAATAAATAATAAATAATAAGTAAAATAACTGTCTATTTTGCTCCTCATGGGCTATTGTACTACAAAATAGTTATGTTTATATTTGTAGGAGTAGTAGTTTTGTATGACATTTGACAAAATAAACTCACAAAATGTTAATTTCTAGTTGTTCGTATAAAATGTTAGATTTTTGAAAAAAAAAAACTCTCTAGATCCATAAGACGCACATATATCTGCCAACACTCAAAATAAAGGAAATTTAATTTACTATAAAGTAGTTTATGACATTTATATTCGTTGAGGTAGTAGTTTTTATGATATTCACACATAAATATAAATTTGGCAAATGAAAATTTTCCGAACAACTATAAATCAATTTATTGTAGCAAATTTAATATAAACTATTACTCCAACGAAGATAAACATCATAAACTACTAAACATTATAAACTATATCTCGAAAACAATTTAACGTAAATAGCTCTATTAGGGCTCATATTTTAGCAAATTTACTCTTCTTTAAATGACGTTCTCTTAGGTTTTCTTGTGTTGTTCCTACTTTTTAAGAGCTTTTTAAGCTCCGAAGGAAAAATTAGGTTTTTTATCGCTTTGAAACTGCCGCCATTTTTTATTCCCCCTACCTATACTTGGCACACTCATCACTTCTGACTATTAATAATACATATTTTTCATTAAAGTAATCTAAAATTGAGGTGTGATAACTGCCTTTTTTCTCCTCTTGGGCTCTTGTACTTACAGGAGGACCTATGGAATGCAGGGCACACAAGACTCTTTTGGATTCCTTTCAATTTTGCCTACCTAAAATTTATTTTACTGCAATGTAATACACCAAAGTTTGGTAGTAATGGTCTTAAAATGTGTGACATTAATTTTAATTAAACAAAACTAAGAAGAAACCACTAATTTTAATTAGGTTATTTAATTTTTAGATAAAATTTTATGAAGCTGTATAATTAATTTCAAAGGTTGGCAGGTCCAGAATTATCTGTCCTTAATGCATCCCTTTCAGGTTATTTAATTAAGGAAGGGATGAGAAGCAGTTTATGGGAGAGCATTATTCTTCAACCTCCTCCTCAGTTTAATTACGGTCGTTGAGTTAACTCTATTCAACGATAAGTAAAGCATTTCCTCTTTAACTGCTCTGCTATGATTTCAAGTCACGAAGGGAACAAAAGGACTGTAAACAATTTTATTTAATCCAATTTAATTTAATTTGATTTGAGTTAAAATGAGTATTACAAATCACAACAAATATGCAGGTTTGAATTTGCATTTTAACAAAGCAATATAGAAGCTCGGTCTTTCGACCTTCAGTTCTGAACCTGCTACCTTGGCTTGTTATATTATACAGTTATTTTTATTTTCATAATTATTTTTAAAACATGAAAATATATAAATATTGTGAAACATTATCTCATTGAATAGAGAATACAATTGTATTAATGATAACAAAAATTATCCAAAAATTCTTTACTTTTTTTTTACTAAAACAAAATACATATCCAATATTCGGCCGATTAGGCCATCATGAAGAGCAGTCTTAATTTTAGTATTTCACGTTTATTTACAAGATTTTTAAGGCTATAATACTCAAGTCAATTTTTAAAAAATAAACCTTTATTTATTGATAGATATTACAATCTGCCATATAGTTGTGGGCAATAGGTAATCGTGATGAATGATCACATTCATACTACAATAAAATAAAATTAAAATAAATAAATGAAAAAAACTCATAAAAATAAAATCTCTCTTAAAATATATACAAACAGAAGGATAAAGAAAATGACCACGATCAAACTATGAAAATGAAAAATAAAAAAAAAAATAATAATAATAAATATTAAATAATCTGTAGTCAGATTTACACTTTTATATACAATATTTACATAATCGACCTTAGGATCTCCAAATCCCGATAGTACAAAAGTAGTGAAATGACAACAAATGGCACATTGCATATTGCAAAGCACATCACTAACAACACGATGTCAGTGAATGCGACAGCTATCACTATTACTATACCTTATTTTTATAACACCCTCCTGGTGATTTCTGAAATACGGGATGTTATCCACAGCACCCTATTCCAACATCAAGGTGCGGAGTCGAGTTTTCATTTCGTGGGACTACCACAGAAATCAAAATCAACCCCCAGGTCGGATTAGAATCGGTGCAGGTGCAGTTCACAGATTGCAAGGACTTACGCCTCAACTCCCTGAGCTATGGACAGCCCTACTATCACTAAAATATCAAGATCAGCATTTCAGTGGAACCTAGACAATAAATAGAGCCAGAAATAATTAGTTCCTGACCGGCAATACCTCGCCTTTCTAAATTTGTTTGGTAAGATTAAATACAAGACAACAAAGATACGACACGTTGACAACCAAATGTTGCATTGTTGCATTTTTCGTCGTGGAAGTTCAAGGCAAACTTTTTTAATTTTTTATTTTATTTTATTTTATATCCCCCTCCCTTACCATTTCTGGCATACGGGGTGCGGGAGCAGTGGCATGCGCAATCCCCAGCGCACTACTCCACTACCCCAAAGATCACCAATTCTTTTTTTTTTCCTTTTTTTTCTTTATTCTTTTATTAAATTTTTTAATGTGGTGCAGCCCAGTACTAGGTTTAGCCCCTTACTGATGGAGCTAGTTCAAGGCAAACAAACTTTAATTTTAAAATAACTCCCTGTTGTTACTAAAATCAAAGGTCACCACTTTATTTAGGTCTCTCGTGGCCCCAGATCAATAGCAATCCCCTAACAGAAATTAGTTAATTGTCACGTGATAGGAGAGTATATTTATATAATATACAATCTCATCAACTAAAATTATCAAGGTCCGAGGGTTAAATATGAATCATCAATATAACCAATAATTGGGAATTAAATAAATAATAAATATACAAAGAAGTGTATTTTTTATATTTTAATGGATAGACTTGTTTAATTTTTTCGTATACATTATCAACACTAAACCAAAATTCAAAGGACCAATATTCGCATGAAACAGGCAAGTACAATATATAAATTTTAATGATAATTATCACAATGACATTACATAATACTGACAGTAATTATCTGAAGTTGATTTCATCGATATTATAAATTGTCCGAGATTCATTAGGAACGCTTCAAGCTTTATTATGCTGTTCTGTTTTATTACCAATTTAATATCAGTCAGTCATAAAAAGATCCGGCGGTGCTTCTGAAGTTTCCTCGGTAAGATTTAATTTAATATAGCACTTAATATACCTAAATGAGTAGCGTAAAATCCTTTATGCCGTTTCTAGAGCATTCGCAATCTTGAGGATTAACCTTGCAAAAATATAAAATTAGTACTACTAAATTATATTTTTTTAAATATTAGCTTTACCTGATGTTATTTAATATAAATAAACTGATTAATACTTTTTTTTTGACAAAGGTCAGTGTGGAGGAAATGAAAAATAATATATTTTCTCATACATCATTTTACATTTTAGACATGAAGGGAAAACTTAGGTTTTGTGTCAGTCTGTCGGTCTCACTAGTTTATATGAAAATCTGCTCGTCTGATAATTTAAACCTATAGAACAAAAATCAATATCCAAAAATAATTAGTACACTTTCTAACACCCACGGTAGAGAAAGGAAATACTTCCATGTCTCAAATATGTAATTTATGTAAACGCAGAATAATAGTAGGGAAAAAAGTAGTTCTTAAAATATTTATATATTGTTTTTCATGTGTCCTAGAGCCCATGAAAAGAACTACAATATTATGATACTATAATATAATACCAAAATATACAATATTTTAATGCAAAATGTAGAGGATTACATCAAAAAACGATTCAGAAAGTTCCACTCCCAGTGAAATCCAACCTCAACCCGAAGACTGAAGCCCAGGCTGCTGCAGGACATCCTGTTATAAATTCTATACTTATCAATTTTATTATTGACATTAATTCTATTTTATTTTTTCTCTCTTCTATTTATTTATTTTTATTATATTTTATTATATTTGTATAACCTTTCTTAATGATTGAGCGCCTCTAGTGATAGTGTAGTTGATATAGTCAACATATATGACCGTCCGAAGACCTACCACAATAATACTCCCTAGCATACTGGTTTGGCTTATTACTTTTTGATTTCTTCTAAACGGTCAATATCGAATTTCGTCACTATATTGACTGTCAGGGTGGTTGTAGTAATAACATTAACACGTGTCCCTATATATAATTATACGACCAACAATAACATTGACTCAATAATGGTGATCGTGTAAGGCTTTAATTGACATAATGAGTGACTCTTAGACAGTTGGCTTCATTGAATGATGATGATTCGTGGTTGCTAATCATGAACAAAGGTAAATTTTAGCCATGGATTTGGTAAACATTGGACATTTTATAATTTAAAAATAGATTATATTTGGAAAGATATAGATTTTAGTTTCTGAATAATAAATATTTAAGTTAAATAACTTACTATTGCAATAAAAAAAATAACACTGTTGTTTATTTCTCTTTTTTTTTTTTATTTTTTTTTTTATTTTATTTATTTGTTGATATTTACAACTGTATAAAAAAATACAACCAGTAAATTTGATCATAATGACATATGATATGATACAGGATGTAGAGAAACTACCCAGTAGTAGAACTCTAAAACAGTTTA
>NW_027113345.1:59440-64253 GCF_000696795.3 Halyomorpha halys | reverse complement strand
TGATACAGGATGTAGAGAAACTACCCAGTAGTAGAACTCTAAAACAGTTTACAATATAAGGTCACGAGGCCATCTTCTTTTCAGGCGCCTTGGAGGATTGCCAGGAATGGAAGAGGAAGCAAGGTTAGACACGAGTGGGTTTGGGTGGTTAGGGAGTTTATATTTCTCTTTTAAAATTGGAAGGAAAAATTGTCTTGCATTAAAACTTAAAGTATTCTGTTTTATGCCCAACTTACACTTTAAAATTCACTAGGACGTTTTCCTCTTCAACCCACATAATTGTTTGTCGTTTTATAACTAAAGCCATCAGAAAGTATGAATAATGTTTTTGGCATTATATATAGTTTAATCTCATTTTTATTGCTTCAAATAGACCACTTTCATCAAATTATAATTGCTCTAGAAATACAGTAAACTTAAGAGACTTTACTTGATCTTTGTCAAAAGAGATCAGACAATCATTGGGGTAGAACATCACTCAAACGAATTAAATAAAAAGAAAAATGATTTTCTTCATTAATATCAACATGAAAATAACAATGTGCATTATTGAAGGTAACAAAGTTAGTAGTATAGTCATTAAAATGGCACAAGGAGTTAAAATAAGGTGTTCCAGCATCGAATCATGATACTCATGTTTCGTAATCTACGTTATCAAATTTCTATAAATATAAATATTTTAAATTATGTAAGGTTTACGAATTTCGTTATTTTTGTTATTAAACTTACTTTTATCTCTTATTAAAAATTATTATTTTTATTTCTTTATTTTTTTAATTTATAACATTATATACAGTGTAGGGGTATCTTTTGTATCAGGCTATACCCCCGCATAATCAATTGTTAAAAAAATATATATAACTTATATTAACCATGCAAGTCCCACCAGGCCGATCCGGTATTAAATAAATACAAATAAAAATGTAGAATCACTAAAAAATACATAAATAAAAAAAATATTAAAATCGGTGACCTTCTCCCTGATAATGTTCTTACATTGTAAATCAAAATTTATTATATTTCATTTTGATTTCTGAGATTTTTACTAAATCTCAATTAGCATCATTCTAAGTTAAGCATTCCTTGAAGCCCACCATATGACATTACTGAATAATTTCCGATGACATATTTTTTATTTTAAAACTAAAATTCTTTTCTAATTTTTAAAAGAAGTCCCTGATGAATTTTGGTTACTTCTTAAATCGAGATGACAACAAAAGGACAACTAACGTGTCGCAATGAGCGAAATTGGATATAAATCAAGGTTAATTAAGCGGAGGACCAACCAATTGAAGATTATTCATGGTCAGATTGAAGGAGTTATTGGCGCATTAATAGCTGAGGGAATGGAAGCATTTAGATGAGATTGAGGGCTATTGATGACAGCATCTGGGAGTGGGATAGATTGCTCTAGCGCAGATGGAAAATACAATTTTTGTCCAACGGGATATTAATGATGCGGGTGGAATTGAACCATTTCGAAGTATCTCTCCTTCAAAAAACTAACTTGAAAACAAAGAAATAAATGACAGCATTTTATTTAGATGAAAATAAAATACCTCAATAAAATGCATTAAATGGATAAAATCGTTACCTAATACAAACAAAAATCTTTACATTAGGATGTTAATATATATTTTTATGTGTATATATGTTTTTTCTGACTTGAATAATTTTTTTTTAGTGCTCTCTGGACTGAAGCATTAATTTTTATTTTTTTCAAGTGTTATAATTTGTCTTGTTTTTTAGTTAAGAGATATCATAGCATAAATGACGAAATATGATCGGGTTTCTAACTAACAATACTGCAATAAAATATATCTATATAAATTTTATTTTAACAATAAAACATTGTTTCTAAAAATTTCGATAACAAATTCTTTATGAAAATTCGTATACTTTTTGTTTTAATCCATTTCACTAGATCAAGGAATAATTATTTAAGTTTTGAAGCAAAACATTTCAGGTTAATTCAGTTTGAAAAAGTAAAATCGTTTATTGTTGATAAAAATAATATAATATTTGCTTCATGTTTATACTAATTTATACTATCCTAGAAAACATATATTAAAAAGAAAATGATTCACACATATGAGTTTATAATTAAAAGCCTTAGCGAACTCTAAGGTTCGATGCCGATACTACCAACCGCTTTCCACACTCATCGACTCAATAATGGCCGTCCAAGCCCAAATTTTTCGGTCCAATTCCAACCAGTGTTTTAGTCTAACCCTTGGACGTCAACCTGTCTGAACAATTTCTATTAACTTTTTTAGGGATACCCATACAAAACCCTATAACCTTACAAGCCCTTCTTATTCGCCACAATGTTATCACTTGAACTTATCAATGTATCAATTTTCCGGGTTACATACGAGTTTATCCTATATAAATAATAAAAATATAAATCTTAAAAAATAAAAGATTCTTTGCAGTCAGGAATTTATATTCTTTATAAAAACGCGAGCAGAAATTAAATTAGGGCTCAGATATAAGCCTACTCGAGTTTCAGCCACTTGACACCTTATAATAAAGTCAGAAGTTGAGGAAGTTGGTGAAATGTAATAAAGAGGATATTATTTACATACAACCGACGGGAGATGAAGGAAGTAGGGGAGAGATCAGGGGCCCGGCGTGCTGGAGGGTTGCCTAGGTGACCGCCTGTGTGGCCATAGCGACCGCCGCGTCTCGCACCCTTTCTTCGCTTCGCTGCATCTACCGCAGCTTAATTCAACTTGCCACACTTGGACTTTGCTTAATTGAACTGAGCATAGCATCAAGGAAAAGTGTTACCCTTTGAGGGTACTGTTGATTTTCTAACCTTCTCCAGTACTTCTAACTCTGGAATTCCTAATGGAATGGTGTAAATTTAATGAAATTATCTTATGGAAAATTTAATTTTTCAGATTTGGCAGATTATAAAGCCATAAAAGAGTAAAAAAAAATCAAATAACATTTTTTTAGGATTTTAATGATTAGCCCGTAAACATTACAGAAATGTGTACAAACGTAAAGAACAAAATCTTTAGCATACGAATATGTAGACATAATTTGAGTATTCTTTATGTAGGTATAAATGCTTGAAATATGATGACACACTTTGACGGAAATTTTAATTCTATGCTAGATTTTGGACGAAAAATTAGAAAAATACAGTTCTTTGAGAATTGAATTTTCCATCAGAAAACGTCATAAAGTATTTCCAACTGGAATAGGAATTTCAGAGTGAGGTATGCTAAAAAAGTACTACAGATGGTAAGAAAGTAAAGAATTCACTGAAAAGATTCGAAAAAAGATTTTCAAAATCAATCGTATACAATGGAACAGATTTATTTGTTTCATACAATCAAATTAATGTTGAGGTGGCAATATACAAAACAGCCATTACAATCATGTTTAATGTCCAAATAAATGTTGCCATTGAAAAATATTTCAATACATAAAAGTGCTAAAAGCAATAAAAATTAAAAAAGAAAAGAAATGATAACGACTGCACTTGCGAGTCATACCATAATTATAAATCATAAATTTGACTTCAATAAAATAAAAATTTGAAATAAGCCAGAATAAGTAAGATCAGAATTCACATTGAATCTATTAATATTAAATATATACTGCTATATTAATGTAGTAAACTTCAATATGTATACATCATTCATGTTTATTATTTATACATATTCCTATTATTGTATTATGTATTTGTTTTATTTGAAATAATAAATTTGATAGAAGCGTGATAAAAAATAAGTAAACTTCCTAACTTTCATACTATTCAGAATTCGGTTCATATTATTAATAATTTAAATAAATAATATCTCATTACCTAATAGAAATCTAATTAAGAAGTAGATATAATTGCAAAAATAAATAGAACAAAGAAGAATTACAAAATAACATTCTACAGATAAATATAATGTTGATCGAGCAACAGTCTCTAGCACATGAGATGTTCTGTTATTGTCACAGTTCATTTTCATAAAAATATTAGTATTTAATTAATTACTCAACATATTAACTTCAACACATTTAAATAATTGAGTATACTATAATTGACTAGTTTTAATAGTTAATGATGTTGTTATTGTCCAAAAACTTTATAGAACTTCCCCTCAAATGTCGAGTATTTCAAAATTCAAGTTTTAAATAATACCACTTTCGTTCACAACGTCGCTAAGTAAGGACATAAGAAGGGAATTGATTTTCAATTTTGAAATAATTTCATTATGAACCCAATATATAAATATCTTTAACAAGGATATTTACATACCATTAAGGCATCATTTTAATTATAATTTACAGCGCGAGTTTATCCATAATAATAAGTAAATTCAATTTCATAAAAATCATAAGTTATATACAATTTTTGTAAACAATAGAGGAAATCAAAAGACACAAAGGAATCAACAGTTTTTCAGTCATTATGTTTGACTTATCTATTGATGAGATGAGGATGAATAAATTAATTATTGTTCCTGAAGTGTTTTTTCGACAGCGTGATCGAATACCTAATAATTACAGAGGTTACAAGGACACGAATCTAGAAGCAGTTGAATACTAAGAGGCTCGGGAAGGAGATAGCGAAACCTTATATCCAGGTCATGGGTCTTCTAGATTTCTTCGAAGCAAGACCGTTCGTTTGATGTGTTAAACTATAGTGCTTTGAGTAATTAACTCTCACGTCGGTTGCCGAGTCAGCGATTGGAATTAGAGGAGAGATCTACTAGCTCTGCTATCATCCAACCAGCTAAGCCTAAATATATATATTTTTTTATATATCAATATTTATCTTTATTATTTTTTCTATGGGAGACCC
>NW_027113345.1:55841-57375 GCF_000696795.3 Halyomorpha halys | reverse complement strand
TTGATCGCCCTGAATAAAAATCTAATCTAATCTATCCAGGTCATGGTGCTAAGGGTCACGACATTGAATTAAGTTCAAAATGACCTGAAAATGATGAGTTGAGACGAAAAATATTGTTGACCGTAGATTATATATACATGAGGAGAAGATAGTTAGAGATGCTGTTAGCGAAGAACACAAATAAGTAAAAATTAATGCCAAATTTTCGGCCAGAAATTCAGGCCTTCGTCGGAACTAAGAACAAAAATAAGATGACCAAAATGATTACATGGAATTAAAGAGAAAAAAGAAACATAAGAAAGTAACAGATATTATAAGTAGTAATGGTGAAAATGCATAGTGTACTATTATAAGAATATTGAAACTGTACATAATATTGCACAGGAAATATAGTATATGAGTTGATATGAAAATCAACTAAAAAAATACTGGTAAATAATTGGAAATTATTTAAAACTGAAGTAACATAGAAACCATAAAGAAACACGTATATGTGAGTAATTAAATATATAAGAAGAATAACAAAATTCAAGGAGTATATACGAAGTTATATCATTTTGTTATTCAATTTATATTAATTAATCGCATATAACTGTTTCTATATTACTTCAATATTAAATAATTTCCATTTATGTACCTGTATTTATTTAGTTGATATAATATAATCATTTTATTTTTCCATTCTTGATTCTAATATTACTATTTCCCATGTACATTATTATATACGGTTTCAATACATACCCTATTTTCTTCATTACTACTTATGTATCTTTTTGTCTATTATCTTCTTATGTTTCTTGTTTTTCTGTAATTCCATTTAATTAATTTGATTATCTTGTTTTGTTCTTCAAATTCTGGCCGAATCGTTGGAACAAATAAAAAAAATTCTACTTCTTTGTGTTCTTCTCAACTCTAAGTGAAATCACCCTTAATCATCTCCTCATATAAACCGAAAAATGGCTGAATCACTTGAAGCATAAACCATTGATTATGCATAACTATATACTTGATTAAATTTACGAAAAGTGCCAAGTACCTGTAAAAGTCTTAGGTATAATAAAATAGGAATTTAGCTAAATCAATAATAAATTGTTAATGTTTTAATAATTCTATGAATTCAGTAAAATGCCCATATATTTAGAAAAAGTTCCATAGCTTCGGCATTGTTCTTTTCCTATATGAAAGTGATTGCCAAACTTTAGAATCTTAAAAACGTAGCGGTAGCGGAAAATGTGTGAGACCCATTTATACATTTATACAAACAACATATTTATATACAATTCACACGTTAGTAGTAAGCATTTTAATTAATATGAACTATATGAATAATACTTAAGTATATTTGCCTTTCCTAATATCGTTGTAGCAAGTTCTCATCGGTTACTTAGTTTCTCAATTGATTTTTAATAATTGGAGAAAATGGTCAGAGGGTGTGGTCAGCACAAAAAAAAAATATATATTTATGCAACTCTTCCATTATATTCTCATGTAAAGGGAAGTTTCTACGGGGGATTCATCACTATGAACGAGATAA
>NW_027113345.1:39067-55791 GCF_000696795.3 Halyomorpha halys | reverse complement strand
ATATTACATAATATTATTGGTAAATAATTGGAGAAGATGGTCGGGGGTGCACTAAGCAAAAAGAACATAAATAAATGAAAAATTATTTATTTATGCCTTATTAGGCTAAATTAAATTATATAGAAAATAATTTTTCGTTTATATATTTCTTGTTTTTTTGCAGACCACAAAAACTTGAGTTTTGAAATATTCGACATTTTAGGGGAAGTTCTATAATGTTTTTGGACAATAACAACAGCATTAACTGTTAAAACTAGTCAGTTATAAGTATACTCAATTATTTAAATGTGTCGAAGTTAATATGTTGAGTAATTAATTAAATACTGATATTTTTATGAAAATGATCTGTGACGATAACAGAACGTCTCATTTGCTAGAGACTGTTGTTCCATCAGCATTATTTATCTGTAGAATGTTGTTTAATAATTCTTCTTTGTTCTATTTATTTTTGCAATTATATCTACTTTTTAATTAGATTTCTATTAGGTAATGAGATGTTAATTATTTATTAATTTAAATTATTAATAATATGAACCGAATGCTGAATAGTATGAAAGTTACGAAGTTTCCTTTTTTTTATCACGCTTCTATTAAATTTATTATTTCAAATAAAACAAATACATAATATATGAATATATATATACATAATAAACATGAATGGTGTATACCTATTGAAGTTTACTACATTAATATAGCAATACACATTTAATATTAATAGATTCAATGTTGTTTGTATCAATGTATTTCAAATTTTGATTTTATTTATAATCGCGGTCGTCATAATTTCTTTTTTTTTTTAATTTCTATTGCTTCGTACAGTTTTATGTATTGAAATATTTTTCAATGGCAACATTTATTTGGACATTAAACATGATTGTTGATGATGATGGTATGAGACAAATAAATCTGTTCCATTGCCATTGTATACGATTGATTTTGAAATCTTTTCAGTGAATTCTTTATTTTCTTACAACCTGTAGTACTTTTCTAGCATACCTCACTCTGAAATTCCTATTCGAGTTAGAAATACTTTATGACGTTTTCTGATGCAAAAAATTAAATTCTAAAAGAACTGTATATTCAATAATTTTTCTATCTACGGCGTCCAAAATCGAGCATAGAATTCAAATTTCCGTCAAAATGTGCCATCATATTTCAAGCATTTATACCTTCGTAAAGATTACTCAAATTGTGTCTACATATTCTTATGCAAAAGATTTTTTTCTTTCTGTTTGTTCAATTTTCTGTAATGTTTGCGGGCAAATCGTTAAAATCCTAAAAAAAATGTTATTTGAGTCTTTTTTTTTTACACTTCTATGGCATCATAATCTGCCGGATTGGAAAAATATAGGTATAAGTTATTTTTAAAATTTAATTTTCTTTTTAACGAATTTTAATAATGTTTATTTTCCACCAGATTTTGGCTAAAAGTTATTTCAATTACAATTACTTTCCTATTTTTGTAATTTGATACTAGGAAATGAAATTACAAATTTGATTAGTAATTTCAACTACTTGATGAACCTCTGTCATTACAATAATTACAAGTTGAAACAAAATACTCGTAATTACATCAGACTGTAATTAGTAATTACAATTATCTTTTTCTCTGGTTCACACTTGTAAGGTTAAAAGGCCCAAACGCAATCTTTCTCAATCCTTTGTTAAGATATTTCAGCAACTAAAGACAGTTTAGTGTCTCCTTAGTATATCTTTTATAGCAGTTAAGGTATTATATGAAAGAGAAGATCACTTGTTTCCCCTTTCAGTTACAATATATGAAAGAAGTAAACAAACATTAAAAAAATAAAAATGATATAATAAAACATTAGCTTCTTACTGACTATCTGATTTACGTATATGTATAGCTTGAGTTGATTGAGTTCCAAAAAAAAGAAAACATTCCTTTACATTTTTAAAACTTGTTGGTAACACCATTTGGAAAAGTTGTAAGCAAATAGAAGATTCAGATAGTAATAATAACGGGTATTAACTATTTTGTATTTTATAAAATTTACAGAATATGACAGTAAATAGTGAATATAAATAGATAATCGCTGTCAAACAAGTCGTTTACTACTCTACTATTTTAAAACAATAGATTATAAAACTGATATAGTTTCAAGTCATTTAAATTTCCTGTTTCCTAAATATTATCATTATTATAATTAACTGAATTTATACTATTTCTATATTTAATCAAATATGTCAGCGTGTCTGTTCTAACTATATCATGTTTAAGCATTATTATATATATCATATTCATTTTTGATATATTTTTTAAAAATTAATTATTTTCTCTATGCAATATTTGTTTGAACTTTAAATTTCTGATCAACTTAAAAAGTAGGACTTCATTTTTCTTAGTTTATCGATTTTCATCATTTTATGTGTAATTATTTCTTTTGTAAGAATATCAGTTTCTTTTATCACTTATGCCAAACTGTAATTTTAATAAAAGAACATAAAAAATATTTTTTTATTTTATGGAAGCTAAACAAAAATATACATAACAAATAATTTTTTAAATATTTTATAATTGGAAGTTAGCATTTCCTTTTTCTACCTAAATTTATCATTCACTAAATATAATTTTACTGAATTAAGTAGAGAAAAAACAAAACATTTTCAGGCATAAAAAATAAATTAACATCGATAATATTGCAATAATTGAGCTTGAAAATGTAACTACATTCCATATCCATTCCAGGATCTAATAAATTAAACAAAACAGTTTTACAACAAATAAAAAAACATATATTTTTAAATAATGGAAAATTGAAATTTAGGGAAATATTGCAGGAAGTAAAATTGAGCAAACTATAAGCCGTGAAGGTTATCTACCAACTTCTAGGAAACTACTACAATCTATAGTTCATTGGCCATAAATCTTTTTAAAACTTACTGAATGCTATTTTTAAATGCAGTTTAAAAGAAATAGCGAGCCATAGAATAATTATTTTAGAGCATATCGAATTTCCCAGAACCTATGTAAAAATTCATATTTTCTCTATGTACTTTCATCATCCTATAATGGTATAAGTGGAAAATGTTCCTCAAAAAAAGGTATGGAATTTAGAATAAAAAATAAACTACAAAGCTAAACCCATTTGGCTCATTTTAATACGAAGTATATTGAAATAAGTATATAAAAGACTTTGCATAATGCATTTTTTTTTTTGGGCGAAAACCAGTATTCGTAAAGTTTTCCAAAAATCAGTGATCCACAAAGTGTAATTTTGCTATCAGAGATTGTATATTCATTTTTTTTTATTATTGTCCGTTAAAGGGAAATGAAAAGAATTAATGGAGAATAAAATTCGTTTCCACTTTCGGACATGACGGATTCCGTAATAGAGGTCCATTATGTTTTGTTTCCGTTGTACAGGAGTACCTGTTAAAAAATGTTTTACTGAATTAAATTAAATTGTTTATTTTGAATATTTTTCTATGATGTAAACGATGTTTTATTTTATATTAAACAGTTGATAATTTATTCATTTCTAAGAATTCATTTACAATTATATTCGCTTTGTATATAGACTGTCATTTTTATTTTAAAGTTTTATGTTATGAAGTCTAAATATAATATAAAATAAGTCATTTTATATTCTGAAGTTTATGTTTTGTAAAAATTTCAATAAATTATAATTGAAATAGTGATTATACTTATATTTTTCGTATTTTAAATATGTCACGAATTTTTTTTTTTTGTTTGAGAGGTTTATTTTTATAATTTTATATTTTCAATTCTTTCATTTTTGATCTATCAATATGACACCGGTTGCACAACTTCTCAAGAACGATCTTGGTTATAAGGCATACTATAGTTACTATGTAAAGATTTATACTAGTATGGTTAGAAACCCGACATTCTATTGAACGTATATAATGCCTGAAGCAAGCCGGCAATATACGAAATGATTCACATTTTCTAAACATTCTATAGAATACTAAATGAGAAACCGAAAAGTATCAAATACATCTCCAAGTTGGTCCGAATATCATGTGACAAAACACGTGACTTTTAACGCGCGCCTCAAGCTCACAATAGGTTTCACATTTTGCGGTTTGTTTGGGAGTGTAAAAATAACCAATGTTTCTTAAATTTGTTTAACAAAAAATTATATTTATTTATAATCTTAATATTTTCTTGAGACTGGTAATTTTTTAATAAATAATACAAACTCTATCCATTATAGTCTCAAAACTTTTTATTTCTCTTATACGTCCAACGTTTCGGCCAATCCGGCCATCTTCAGGGACAATCTACTACAAAAAGTTTCTATTACATGTATGATCCTACAAACAATTTAAAATACTTAACATTATTCGGATTGGCCGAAACGTTCGACGTATAAGAGAAATAAAAAGTTTTGAGACTATAATGGATAGAGTTTGAATTAGTTATTAAAAAATTATATTTTTATGAGCTGCATTAAATTAAGGAGAAGGCTGTAGTGTTGGAAAAGGAGTCGTATTCTATAGAAATAGTTTGAGGTAACACACAAACAGAATATTATATACAATGCATATAATTATAACATTAATTTTTCTATATATATTTTAAATAAATTGTTTTTAATGGCACTATACTTTTTTTTTCATGATATCATTTTTGCTATTGAGGAATGTACTTAATTTATATACTTGCCTTATCAAAATTTTTTTTTAATACTCTGGAGAAAGTATGTGATAATTCTCATATTTCATACATTACCTAAAAACGCTGGGCACGCATACAATACTGGTAACATATGTAATAAATTAATGTAAATATTTAAATAAACTTTGACGACCATATTTTATTTTAAATACAGAAAAAATCTTATTGATCCAAATTTATTATTTATCTACGCATGTGGTATGATAAATAATACAAAAAAAAATAACAATAATTTTCTTTTCACTTATTTTTACATAACATAATTTACTTTTTGTAAATATTATTATCTTACAACGTTTAAATATTCTTAGTTGTTTTTTATCTCTTTTAGCCCTGATGAAGGACTACAAAGTAGAGCAAAACGTCGGAAAATAAATAGTTATATAAATAAATAGTAAACTATTTTTGTTTCTCATTTGACCGCAATCCTGACCATCTTCAATTTGATATTATACGGTCAAATATATGTATATACAATAAGATTGGAATAATTAAAAAAATTAAGGTAGACATATTGTCTCTGAAATCGTTTTATAGGATATTTATATTATTTTGTGTGACTTCCACAATTCTTTCTTTATTTACAATGAAATATTAATTTTTTTTTTATGATATAATTTCTACGGTGTTACTAGTTCTGATTTATAAACCAAATCCCAGACAAAACCTGATTAGAAACACTCCTAGCTAATCTTGAGAGAGATCTAGGACGCCAAACCCAAAACGATTTTAAAAGTAAAATAAGAATGGATCTATTCTGGGCAATGAGCATAGACATTGCCTAATCCAAGGACAATGGCCTTGCCATCGCTAAATTAATGTCGAGATTCCCTTGGAATATTCCACTTATTCACGTCAAAATGACCTACAGAGTTTGCGACATGCAGATTACCCAGCGACCCGGTGTACGTATCATGGGAGGTACATTGTGAAGACGATGTATGAATAATAAGCAAGTCTCAGCATCTCACCTTCTTTACTATTGGGAACGAGGCCGTGTTCTTGCATAGAAATTTATAATTTCCTTCAAAAATTTGTTTAAAACATATGTTCATCAATCAGTAAGGCAAAGCTATTATACACATCGATGGCTTAATTCACAGTGGTCCTAATTACATTCCCACTTACTTTACAAACAATACAATTAAAGGTTCTTTCTTTTAGGAGAATTAGTTGAAAAGTTGCAATTTTCCTTAAAGAAAGAATTTTAAATTATATAGTTTGTAATGTTAGTGGGAATGTACATAACATCACTGTGAGGTAAACCTTTGATATACATAACTGCTATATTGAAGAACACATATTTTCTTTTTGCTATCTATTTTTCTAGAAGAAAATACTTAAATAGTAGTAGAAAGGTGGTTCGGAAGGCGGTTAAAATGGTTATATAATGCAGAAGAGAAAAACTATTCATTGAAAATCAACCTTTTGCCCCATATTGCAGTGTTTATCAGGGTTAAATAAAAATAAGAAAAAACATGGTAAAATATGGTGTTACTCTAAGAATATTCATAGAAACGTATACGAAATTTTCTAAAATGGAGATATATATTAAAAAAATTGAATAATTATTGATAACCTTACAGTAATGATAAATAGAATTAATAATCTAGTGCGGTGTGCACATTACAAGACTTTCACTTACCACCCTAATTACTTATCCAAATTTTGAGTAGATTGTTGGTTTAGTGTTCAAGTTTTTGTCATTTTTCATGGAAAAAAAAGAAAAAGAGAAATGGGGAAAATGAAGAACGGCATGCACTTGCAATCGGGAGAGACCTCGTTTTATCCTTTTTTTCATATTTATATTTTTTTAAAATATTTTATATCTACCAATTACAAAGTACTGCTAATAATGATAAATGGTAATTTATTCCAAATAAAAAAAAGTTAAAGGTACTTTAGAGGAATATTTTTGATACCTTCGTCATTTGTACACACAAAATATTGAAATCAGAATAAGAACTATCTTATAATGAAGAAAATTTAATTCTACATTGCTGTACTGAGTTTAATCAAAATCGTTTTAGTCATTTTTAAGAAACTCCAAAACATATGAAAAATCGATTCTATAAATCGGCACTTAAGTCCATTTTATCCAAAAAGTTGCACTCAAACCCCAGGTATATACTCACCCTAAATATGTGATTTCAGTCCTGTATAACTTTCCGTTTTTGAGCTAAGCCGTTCACACAAAGAAACTCACAATCAGATCATTTAGCGAGACTAGATTTTTTGGATTCAGGGTAACTAAAAACATGTATTTTCGTCGAAAACTCGAATTTGAAATTTTTCCAGACCGTAATATTTCCCCTTACTCCATATTGCATACATAATAAAAAAAAACGAGAACAAATCTTTATCCTAATGGAATAAATTTCTTCAATTATGCAAGTCGTATTAGCTACATTTAATTTTTCATACAGAATACTAATTTATAATCAATTATTAATAGTCGTTCATCCATAAAACAACAAACCATTTATTCAAGCCACTTTCACTCTTATTTGCCAACAATTGTCATCATTTGAAATACTAAAAATACGGTGCCATAATACCTAGTTAAAGTACAAACATACACAATGTAAAATTATTTTATTTCACACTTTGCAGTATATGCTTATCTATTGTTTATATACAATAGCTATTGTAGAGTTAGTGCACGTGAGTATCTGTATGTATTTATAGATCAACAGGCACATAATCGGCAAAAATGTTTTATGCAAACTAGAATCAACACTATGATAACCTAAACCGACATTTTAAAATAAATATACAAGAGGAAAAAATTAGGTATATAAACCTGATTTGTTTTAGACATCGATTTACAAATAATAGATTTTGGAAAATCAAATGTCTCTTTTGTAGGTTCACAGAGTTTCCTTGGCATACTTTTTTTTGTATTTTATCTATGTTTCCTCTACATGGTAAGCTTATGAAAGTTTTTTTTTCATTACATAAGCCGTGTAACGTAAAATTATATGTTGTTTTGTAATTTTTGTGTAATAAATAAGGTATAAGAAGAAAAAATATTTAAAATTTAAATTATTATTTATTCTAATTGATAAAACTTTCAAATGTGGGCTTGATTAGAAATTATAAACCAAATTTTCATCGAATTAATTTTTTTTTTTTGTACAATAAATCAGATTATTTGACACGATTTTTGGGACAAACATTTAGATATTTCAAGACATAATATGAAACGTGACAATAATCTATTAGTACTAACAATAAAAGTTGATTAGAAATAAAGACTTAAAATTTTATATTTTATTTTAAGTTAAAATTTGTTTAGTGCCATTTTTAAAAAAAAAATTATATTTATAACTAATGTGTGAGAAATCATATACAGCAGAATCCCCCCCCCCCCTCTACTAGATTCTAAACAGCGTTGAAGACGTTAGAGCGGATATCAGTAAGTTGAAGTTTATACTACAAAGCTTTTCAACTAAGAGCTGTCACAGACTGAAAGGAAACCTGATATCTTATCTTTTCTCTTAGAGTCCACCTAAGGTTGAAGAGGTTTTTCAGTTCAGTAAAAAATCTGAATTATAGAATTCGATGATTAAATTGTAATTGTAATAACAATTTTGTAAACTATATTTTTTTGATCTCACACAATTTTTTGGGCATAATAAAATGGTTATTAAAAATGGGAAAATTCAAGCTTGTATAGTTTCATCACAAAGCGTATAGGTTTGAATAATTGTTAAGGTAGATTTATTTTCTTTGTGTTGATTTTTTATTATTTTACAATTATTTGATTATTATTATTATTATATTACTTTACTATTTTTTTACATATAAAATTATACGCTTTATTATAAATGTAATCTTTCCAGTAAATTTATAATTACTTTCTTTCACTATAGTTTTCTGTATATATAGTATAAATGAACAAATAGAATTCTAATACTTATTTCTCTTGATTAGGTACGCTGTATTATTACTCTTCAACAAATTTCCTTTATCTGATATAAAAAAAAAAAAAAACCAATACAACGCAATGATTGATGATCTGACCTTCACTAAATCTAATATATAAATATTGATTTTCAACTGATAAGAATTCGAACCATTCATGATGCACACCTGTGCATAAACGACATAATGTTGGAGTTGAAAAGTTATGTGGCCTTCGTTTATGAACCGATGTATTCCCCTCAATATGCATAATAAATATTTATAAACATTTTCAAACAATGAGGTAATCTTTCTTATGATTCTAAGAATGAAAATGCACTATTTTCTGGCGATTGCCGATTTAGTTGAGACTGCAAATCGGATAAAAAAATGGTCAAATCCACATTGTAAAATTAAAATTAAAAATAAATAATTGAAATACAATTATTTCTCAAGAAGAGCTCAAGAAGATATTTAATCTTAAGAAAACACTAAATAATTCTCCGACATTATGTATAAGTGTGTTTGTTCTCGGAAAATTTTGATATTTACCAACCTATTTAAATTATTTTATTATAGGAAACAGAATACAGATGATAAAATTTCAAAATAAAATATTAGTACTTTTTTTACCTCACAAGCATCATAAAAGAGAAAATTTGATAACAGGTATATTTGAATTATTTAACCAATAAAAATAAATTATAATAATTTAGGGCTATCACATACAAATGTGATTTGTTTAAAACTTTCACTTTGCATGGTAAACATCTATTCAAAAATTTTATTTTCTCTAACCTACTGAATTAAATCGATACAGATTTCTTATAAATCATTTTATCAGAACAAAACCAATATTATGAGAAATACATTCATAAAAAAAGTTGAAAATGAAATAAAAATATACAATTAATGTCCATTTCTTTAAATATAGTTAAAAAAAAGTTCAGAAATCACCTACTTCTGGATAACCATAAAAAAAAGTAAATTTAATTTATTAAGAAATTTCCTTTTGACGTTTTCACTAATATTAAACATTCTCTAAATTATCATTATTTTGTTACTTTAAATAATTGTTGAATATTTATACTTTAATATTATTATTATATATTTTTGTAAATATAATATAACTTTGTACATCATAACAATCATAATACTGAGTAATAAAAATTATATTAAATTTTAGAAACAATGAATTTTAAAATGATAATGTCAAAAATTAAAATTGGTTCTAGGAAATATATATTTAAAATAATATTTATCCTTTGTGTTTTATTAACGGCTTGCTTTGCCATCTAGCGAAAACCTGACGAACTAAAGTCGGACTGGAATGAGGTGATACCTAGCGGCTGTAAGTGGAACTAAATTGATGGTTATTCTCTAATCATTTACGAATCCTTATTGCACTTATCTTAATAGGTTAAAACTCACTAAAGATTACAATAATTTCTTCATAATATCTCTTAGTCAGTAGAATATTATTTTTAATTAAAGATTTAGTTTTAAACTATACCTATTGGTATACCTTAAAAAAGTGACATTATTCCAGTATACAAGTTTAAACTTTACGATTATCAGTGAAATTATTGTCATTAAAGTAAATGAAATATCCATAGAGTAATAAAAAAAAATAAGCAAACATTTTAAATATAGATATGACATTCAGATATTCACTAATTTCAATAATATAAATATAAATAAGTACTGTTAAGATGATAGAAAAACAAAAAACATTTCAACAATTTTATTTTAAATTATAGTAATAATTTCGATATATGTAATTCAGAAATCATTTTTAATGTGAAAATCAGAGTCAAGAATGGCCACATTAATTGAATATTTCAGTTGAAAGAAGAATTAACTTCATATGATATGTCTTTTTATGTTCAATAATGATTTTATAACAATTTAGCATTGAATAAATGTTTAAGAGTAGAATTTAAATTTTAGTAAACTTTAATATTTTTTTATTGAGGTGTAGATAGTTGACCGAAGATTTATGCTTGAAGAAGTTTGTCGGGGGGTGCGGTCAGCAAAGAACAACATAAATAAACAAAACCATATTTATTTATTTTATGCCGACGTTTCGACCTGAGTTTCAGGTCTTCATCAGGGGTTGTGGCGTAGAGGGAAGATTAGCATACCATACCATACGCTAATCTTCCCTCTACGCCACAACCCCTGATGAAGACCTGAAACTCAGGTCGAAACGTCGGCATAAAATAAATAAATATGGTTTTGTTTATTTATGTTGTTCTTTGCTGACCGCACCCCCCGACAAACTTCTTCAAGTAATATTTTTTTATCTCTGCCTTACTTTAGCAAAAGAAGAATATAAAGGGGCAGTCACACTGGGAAAAGATATCTCCTATTTTTTTGCCAGGGTGAGGAGAAACATTGTGTAGAAAAGTGGTATTAAAATTTTTGGGAACCCGTCAAAGTTTTGTGAAAGAACCGCAGTTAAGGGGCAGAGGTAAGGGGCTGACAAATATTATGCAAAAATTCTTCAATCTGTAAAAAGCTTTCGCCATGTACACTACAATCAGTGAATTATGAACACATCAAAAGTCTACATAACTATTTCAGTGAGAATAGTCGGAGTAATTTACGATGAGAGGTACGCGTCAGTCGTGCGGGTTCGGGCGTAGGTCCCAGAGCGCTCGGTCCGAAACGCTCAGTCTTTCAGTTGGCAAAAACGCTGTCCTCAGTCGTGTATCATGTTTTCAATCAGAGGTTTGACCACGTTTATTAATTTCTCAAACACCTCTTCATTCATCCTCGGGAAATTTGTATGAAGTGTAGGTTGCTGGCTCAGTTACTAATTTAGTTTAGGTCAAGGTTCTTCCACCAATTCCTGATCCACTTTTTTCTTCTTATTATTAATTATATTCTCCACTAGCACTGCATACAATACAACTATGATACTGTGGAAAGCGACGTAGGCAGCTACGACAACACGAAGATCCGTCCTTCCATCATGAAATATTTAATTGACACTGAAATTTTGTGCATTATATTAGGTCCACAAGCTTTTAATATTTTGCACAAAAAGTTAGCTCAATATTTTTTAAACTATTTTTTTGCGATTTTTAGCAAGTGTGAGGCCTTTAAGATTAACAGTATATTTCGGAAGACTTTTGAAATTGGAGTTTTCAGTAAAAATAGTTATTGTAAATTATTTTCTGTTAATGGATTCTTTGTAAATATATTTGAAAAACACAATGGTAAAATATTTATCATTCTCTGGAGATCCGTAGCTCTAATATTAACGTTTTTTTTCAAAATACCCGCTCCATATATTTCTATAGATTTATTTCCAATAACTTCTAACATACCACAAGTAGCTGAAATACTTCTCTTCTTTTCTTTTTTATCAATAAGATCTTTTCTTTAATGTAAAAATAATTAATCATAAAAAAGTGTAATAAAGCAGTAATGTAAGTAAGGAGACACCACTAATAAACTTAAAACCACCTGATGATTTATATTATCTTAACAATCAGACAATAAAAAATCAATAAAAAAAAAGCGAAAAATTTCAACTCTAATTATCAATATTTCTTTTGCCTCTTCACAGCCACCATCTATAACAATTAAGGGGCATGTATTTTTTTTTCTAATTAAATGAGAAATATCTCAGAATATTGAAAGTCATTGAACTTATAAAACCTTTTTAACTGAGATTATATATCTAGTATTATTTATAACCATATAACTCTAGTTGCCTTTTTTGTTTTCCACATTGTTATCATCACTAATCTTCCTGGCAGTAAATTTTTATATCAAACGTTTCTCTTCATAATTTAAATATCAATCACTAACCAAGAAAACTATCTAAATTTTTTTTTTATGATTAAAAAAATATAATCAATTTCCTAAAAAGAAAATCCAGAATACATTAATATTACATTATTATCTTTCCCTGCTATCTCCTGTTTGGATCTAGTTTAAGTTTTAAAAAATATGGATTAATTAAAGTTTCTCGTTAAGGAAGAAATCAAATACCAAGTTGATATTATTGAAATAATTGGCTATAAAATCTAAGTAGTAAGTATTAAATGATTCTTAGTTCATTAAGTTCTTATTACAATTTTATATGTTTGTTTTAGAATTTTACTATTTTAGATGCCTTTTAATGCATTAATTTATAGAAAAAATAAAATTAAAAAATACATTAAGAGATGAGCTACTTAATATGTAATAAAATGGCAATAATAATTTTTAAATTGATTATAAATAAAAATGTTCAATAATAAAATTGATTAATTAATTGTTGTAGTAATGGCCCAAGACAAACAGTTAATTGCGCCGATTTTCGAATACATATTTAATGTAATATTAAACAACTTTTATAAGCTGTATTTTTTTATTCAGAATCGATGTTATGTATATTTTAAATTAAAAATTTTGTAATTTCGGTACAAAATTGCAGGATAACAATTAAATAAAATAGTTATTATTAAATTGATCATATCAAAATAACAAAAATTACTTAACCAACATTTTCCAAATTTCTTGAAATGCTAGTGCTCATCAGAAATTAAACGCAGAAGTGTATCAGAAACAGTAAACATCAATTCAATTTCAGTGTGCCCAATTATTAATTATTTTTTATGATATTCAACTTATTAAATTAACATCCAAATTGATAAGAAGAGTCATGGATATGTATATATAAAAATAAATAGAAATTAAAAATAAAAATATATAAGAATAAATTGAAATGCAAAAACAATTAACTTTGTTAATGCTAATTAACAAGACAAACGCGGGTACTGTGCATAGCAGGACACAAAAGAGCAGGAAAATTAACTCGAATATGCTAGAAGACAATGTCCCTCGGGGTCCCATTTGTCAGCAAAGGAATGTTGGGGTATATATTACCTTGGCCCTACAACTCCGAGAAATTTGCAAGCTAGCTGTGGGGTGTTGAATTTCTGTCCTAATAGGTTAGCCTTTGTTTAAAATTAGTGAGTTAGTCGAATAAATTTATTAGAGAGCAGATAAATAGTACTTCGTTGCTGCAGTCGTAGGTTACGTGGAAGGTGATAAGCCAAAAGACGCTACAATTTTGATACAATTGTAATTTTTGGGGCTAATAATTTTAAACATTTGGGCAAATATATATGAGCAATGTTTTCCCTCTTTAGTCATTACATTCGGTAATGTCGATACGTTGTGATAGTGCACTGTCAAGGCATATACATATGACAGTTATACGTGGCAGTTACTGCGACTGTCAGTCCACTGGCATTACGATCACGCCAGACGCAGTGCAACATAACCGTCACGATTGTTTTACTGTCATGACTGTAACTATTAAAATTGTTACACCATGATAGTGGCCAACATTTTTGCCGCAATAACGTAAACTGTACGATAGTTCACAGTCAAGGCATATACAAAGTGACAGTTGCTTCATTGATATTACTTGTACCATCAACTTCCACGCTGCTTTCAGAGCTAGTGCAACAGTAAAATCATGTTACATTAACAATCATACAGTTAGTGTTTCAATGATTCTCCAAAAGCGGGTAAGTGAAGGATGTTTGTGGAGTAAAACGGGTATATTTTCAGCTATACTTATTAATGGATTTTCCGTTTTTCGATTTCAACTTCCGCAAAATTCTCTAAAGGGATCATAAAGTATTGGTAAATATTTTTTTTTAAATTTATTTAATGTGATTTACAACTGTACAAATAATAAATACAATAAGTAAATATGTTGTATGTTTCATATACACTTGAAAATCTTGAGAAGGAATCACCCATTGGTGGTACTTCAAGGGTTAATTTAAATTAGAATGTCCGGTGGCCATCTTCTTTTGGTAAATATTAAATAGGATTAAAATATTTATAATCCTTTGAAATTTCGAATGTGATAAAACGGTAATTTTTTTCATACACCCCACTAGTTAAGTATCCATAACAGGGTAGCAGTCCGTCGACTTTTTTCATTTCTCCAATGGCCCTACGAAATGGAAACTTGAGTCCACACCATAGTGAGATAACAAATAGATTGGTTAACTCAAGCTCACCGTATGCAGACCAGGATGGGGATCATTATTAAAAAAAAAAAAAAACATCCCAAGCGTAACTGGGCAATTGACATCTCCAGTTATATATGATTGTCTTTTTCTAAATGAATAATTATTTTAATCTCATAGATGTGTAAAATAAGTCGTTTATAACAATATTGTAATTCTTACAATAATGAAATAATTTTGAACATTTATCGGAACTAGCTACAATGTCGCGGGAGTCTCGTATAAAAAGCTGGCGCTATAAGCGTTACTGATACGGGTTAATAACATTTACCACTAGTGTCACGATCTCTCCGCAATACTCCTTGTGAAGAATAGGTTATTCCTTGATAAGAAGAACTCTCATGACAAAATGAGATTCGAAAATTTCTCATTCGTCGAGAAAGTTTTTCATTCAAGTCAAGGTTCTTGGATCTCATGTATAAACACAAATTTATTTTCATTAAAATACCAACCTTTATTATTACAACTCTAGTAACTTATTAACTTAAACAAAAATCTGTTCAAACAAATTCTGTATTTTGAAGTTAAGATTTAGGTATAAATCTATTGTTACAGACATTTTTTATGTCGATAATAAAGAATTACCCTAAAAAGAAAAGAAATCAAAGGAAGTGGTTAGAAATCTGAATATCTTAAAAATTCTTTTGAAAAATCCAAGAATTTCAGATGGTTTCCAATCTATCTATCGGACATATCAGAATTGCTCTTTTCCTGATTACCATCTACATGATCCATAAGAGAATATATAATGTAATTAAATTTGGAATTTACAATAAGATATCGTAGAGTTTCTTCGAATTATACTTAGCACTTTATTCAGTTTAGTTCCTTTAAAATCATTCATTAATATAGTTTTGTAGTACTGCAACTAGTTTTTATACAACAAAATAAGAATATTCCAAGAGATATATCTGAGAGATTTTAGAAGCATCCAAGCATTTCTTCTAGCATATAATGGTTGTAAAAACCAAAGAACCAGGGTGCGATAATACAAAAAATATTATAAATAAAGATATTATAAATACCACGATTTCAGATTATGATGGAAGAAATTAGCCTTTTTCAGAGTTTCTATTCAAAAGAACTTTTCAGAAAACTTATACCGATGAGAGGTACTGTAGACGGATCGGACAAGAAAATTAGGGTGATGAGAGAGAGGTTTTTGACAGGTTAACGAACCTAGGGTAGATTGAGGGATCAGAAATGTAAATATGGAATTTATAATATCAAGAGAAATATTAATACTTGGTTCAAAAAACAAACAAAAAAATCTAGTAAACATCAGCAGTTTTGACACCAATTAGCGCATATCTGCAATTAAGTCATCAAAGTATAATTCCTCTAATTCTCATTAATATTCATTTCAAATTTGCATACTACAACATTCGCGGCGGCTCTCTTAAGATTGGCTTCGGGGCATGATGTTCTGTCGCTGAGGTCCTATTCTTACTTACGGATTTAATGATATGTTTCACTAATTTTTTGAGCTACCGAGATATTTTATAGTTACAGTACATAATTTGATATACTATAGAACTAAGAAAAGAGAATTGTTGTGTTCATTTTTTTAAAAAAGGGAAGCTTTTTATTTCTCATGATTTATCCACATTTGTTACGACAACAAGGATACAAAATAAAGTTTTTTTGAAAATCACTTATAAGTGGAGGCGACGGACGTAGAATTTCTGATTTCATTATAAATTTGTGGTAATAATAAGCCAAAAACTATTAGACATGTCTTTTTCTTTTTGAAAAACATAAAAAATTGTAAACCCTCCCTATCTCGAATCTATGCAAAATGAAGTGGTTTAAGGATCAATAAACAATACAAAACTGCATAAATAAGACAGGATTATACAATGTCAGGTATTTGATCCAAATTTTTATTTACTTTAATGACAACTATATATATATATTACTAGTCGAAATTGATGAGTCTTCCGAGTCTGGTCAGAGACAATAAACAAAGGGCTACTTTAAAACGTTTAAAATCATGTAATGGTAGTTGTGATTGTAAATTTCCCACTTTGTAATTTCAACTGACATTGTATGCCATGTATGTATGTAAATTTCTCATCTTGTAATTTCAATTGTATTTGTATTTC
>NW_027113345.1:30548-39012 GCF_000696795.3 Halyomorpha halys | reverse complement strand
AAAAAAAAAAAAAAAAAAAAAAAAAACGTTTAAAAAAATAATTTTTCAATCGGAACTCCATATCGTTAAAACTACCAACAATTATATTTTGGCAAATATTATGAAAACTACTTCTCCTGCGAAGACAAACGTTATAAAATACGTTATAGGGTATTAAACTAGGTTTAATTTGAATGCTGTTAGACATCTGTACATCTCATGGTTCATGATCTCCCCAAGTCACCAATTGCTGATATTTCAATATATATTTCATCAAAAGTTATTTTTTAACAAACTGTATCTCGGGAACTATTGAATGCAAACAACTCTTCTACTAGGGCTCATATTTTAGCAAATTTACTCTACTTTAAATGATGTTCTATTAGGTTTTTTTGTGTTTTAGGTAGATTCAAAGGTATGAAAAATTACTTTTTTTTTTTTCTTTTTTTTTATAACCATTTGGAACAGCAGCCATTCTGTATTCCCCTTAACTATACTTCGCAGACTATCAATTTTGACCAATAATTATACGTAGTTTTCATCAACGTTATAAAAAATTTGGGTGAAATAACTGACTTTTTTTTCACCGGCCTCTTGTACTAGAAGATATAAAATTTATTAACAAATTCTGCTTTACTTCAAACTAATTTCTCTCTCATATAAATTTATAAAATCCAATAAGTCTTGACATAGTTCAAATGAGCAGACGTTCAGTTCCCCAATAGTCTAATAACGTAGGATTTGGATATAATTTTGTAATTAGAGTAATAGTAATATTTTTTTGTAAATTTAGGACATTAAAGGAAAAAAAATAGCATCTAAAAATTTAGTATAAAAATTCGAATTTTTAATCCGTGAAAATTCGTATTTAAGAGCTTCAAAACACGTTAAAAAGACTTTGACTTGAATTTTCCTCAAATAATTTTTTGCGCCTGTATTATTGGAATCATCTTTTGGTCTTGGTACATTCATATCATTTAATACTATCAAGAAATCTGTCTTATCATGGATAAAATCTAATAGGTACATGATGATCATTGCATACATGCAGAGTAAATTCTAAAAACAATAATATAAAAAAGTTCAATAATTGTATAAAATTATGAATGGAATATGGTCCGGGTGCGGTCAAAAAAACTCAAATAGTAGATAATTATACTATTTTATTGAGCCAACGTTTCGCCCCACGTTGCAGGGCTTTGTCAGGGCTAAAAAAGATACAAACACTATAGTTACAAAAAGGATAAAAAGAAAAAACATAAGTATAAAATAACAGGGGTATAAAATGTAAAAACGTAAGATATAATAAGAAAAATTAAAGGTTATAAATACTAAATGAAAAGGGTAATAGTAACAGATAGATAAGAGAAGAAATATTAAAGAAAGTACAAATAAAGCGATGAAAAAAGAAAAAAAAATACAAATCAAATGATGAGACAGAATGCATACCTATTTTGACGGCAGTCAAAAACAAAATGACGGTTGGTATTGGGAGGAATGGGGACGGCAAAATTTGGTGTACAAAATTATAGTAAGTAAACATATATTTTACTTTAATGAATACACCTATTTTTATTTATACACATATTTTTAAAACAAATCTTTAAAGCGTTTTCATATAAATAATAATTGACAAAGCAACATAACTAGTGTCAAAGTGAACACTAGATACAATAGGATCCATATTTTTATTATGATGGACCGATGATTTGTTATCTTCATTTCTATTGCATTATTTTCTTGTCATGACGCAAGTGTTCAAGGCTGTACTATTTAAGCTCTTCTCTTTTTATCCAGTGGCTATCTTATGTTTATCGTCTGAGAGCGACTAGCCATATCATGAGCACTCTATCATCGCCTTATACGAACTTCTGATAGTTCTCGACTACTTAGAGGGAACGCAAGGCATTGTTTGCCGCATTTCTTCTGGGCAATAATATAGTTCCGTATTACAAGGAGAGTATAGAAATGTTAGGAAATCTACTGCATCATTCACGTTCATTTAACACCTAGAACAGCCTTCGAAGGACAGATATCAAAGGACGTCATGACGGTGATTGGTATTGTGATATGTGAAAACCTACTTAGAACTGCGAAAATTGTCGTAAAACATTATGTGAAGAGGTTATTATATCCAGACGTTATTAATAGAGGTAAATAATTTGGGAAAAAAACGGTCAAAATTAAAAAAATAATAAACTTTGCTCCCTTCCTTCCTACAATAATATCAACAGACCTGCAAATATCAAATATTTGGTAGGATAGGTTTTTAACCAATAATCTCCATCAATGTACATGATGTTTGTAAACAGGAGATTGGAACCAATTTTGTCCATCAAATTATTAAGTAAATCATATTCATATTTTTAGGAATGGTCATTGAAATTTGCGTTTTTCAAGAAAAAAAAATGGACATCTTTTTCGTTGAAATCTCCAATTTAAGATTGATATTACCAAAAACAAGAACTTATTTATATTAAAAAAATATACTATTAGCTTATTTATTCAATTTATATTTTTAAATTCTCCTTATAACGAAACCCAGTAGAAAAACAAAATCTTGAATTTTCAATTAAGAAATATAGGTTAATAAAATATTGATCTATCAGATTTGACATTACAACTTAAGCAAAATTTAGTACAAACGATCAGTAAATCTTTTGAACAAATTTACAACAACTGTGCCAAGTGGTTGGTTCGTTGTAGCTTAATTAAATTTTCATAGGGAATTAGCAAGAATTATAGAATGACCAATGATTTTTTGGATCTTGTTTATGCACTACCAATAGATTATTACCCAAAATTTGAAGCGTGTAAGTCCAACAAAAACCATTTGATATTTATAATTTTCAATTGGTTTCAAAAAGGTTTTATAATTTTTTCCTAGTTTTCTTGGGTGTTTGTTTTTAATCAAATAAATCCACCCAATTTTAATTATATAAAATTATTTCAACACGTAACTTTAAATTACTTATTAATTAATTAAATTACATCTGCTAGATAGTTCCTCTGTTTTCCCACTTTCTTTGATTTTCAACCACCAACATTAAGGAAGACTTTTTTTTATTTTATTATATCATAGCCAAGATATAAGGTATAATTACTATAATATTATAAATCATATTCATTACTGTAAAACTATTTAATTGCTAAAATTCAATTAATAACAAATTTTCAAAGATTGTTTTAATATTTATTTATTATTAAAAACTAACTCCTATAAAATCAGAAATTCTCATAGTAATAGGTTCGTGAAATAGCTTGTGAAAAATATTTAGACACCGGAATGTGGGAATTGAATTATAAGTTCTAAACAGGAGTGTTTGTAAAAAATAGTTCCCGAAAGTTCAATTATTCTGTGTAGTAGCGTATTAAAAAAATTCCCAGACGCCATGATCGTCTATTATCAATAGTGATTATACTGAGACGTACATTTTCGTACCAAGCTAGAATTATTTTTCTTTTTTGTGGGAAAGGAACAATAAGAATAGTACATGAAATTCATTTTTGATGCGGGTAATGTAAGCTAAACGTTACATTATTTTTACTTTCTTAATTATTATAAATTGAATAAATTATTAATGTAAAAATATATATGGCCAACTTCACCAATGCAAATCCAAATTTCAAGTAAAAACTTTTTAATATTTTACCACATCCTCTATTTTTTTCTTGTGACAGTTATATTGTATGTCTCTTTTGTGATTCCCTTTTTTAGTCAATAATAATAAATAATGTTTTAGCATTGGTTCAGATCTAGATTAGTCACGTTAGATTAAAGGCATCACCATCCCATACTTATAGTTTTACCAGTTATTTAAAAGAATTTTTCAGCTTACTTTCCAAATCCATTGATTTTTACTTGCTGAAAGTCTAACTTTTTAAAAAATAAATAAGAAAGCTAACAGAGAAATTTTATAATTATTATATTTTGTTGACAATTTTTTTTTTATTAGAAACAGAGAGGTCTTAAATCGGTTATTGGTTTATCATACCAATTTTAAAACTATACTTTTGAGTAGATTTAACACTCTTGTAGAAGCAAAGATATTTGTTGAACTATGATTTATAAGTAATGTATAAAATTACAATATTAAAACAGTATAATATTAGAATGTAAAATTGAATTCTAGATGAAAAAGTTTGGAACTAACGGCCACTTTTCCTGTCCCTATTATTTATTTTTTATTTGGAACATACATTAAGTTCAGTGCCCGATACTCAAGAAAACAGCAATATTTATTAGTTATGAATTTAAAGACATAATAAAAAAAGTTTATTAATTTTTCTTTCATCATTTTTTATTGCGCCGCATGATCAACATTAAGCTTATAAAATATTCTAATAAAAATCCGTGTCAGTAAAAGACAAACATCAGCACTTCCCTGTCTGGCAATAAACATTTCGATTATAATATATGTGTATAATGTGTAATATATAATTATGATATATGTTTATATACCATATAACGTCTAAGTTAACAGATTTCTACTAAATATGTATATATATATATATATATAAATAAGTCAAAAATACCAAAGAAAAATCATTAACTTCAACGAAGAAAATGATGCCTTACTCACCAGAATAGGACTCATTAGACCTACATTCTCAACAATTGGTGTAGAAACTTTGAAGGCTTAAAAATTAAAACAGCACTTTTCTTTAAAATTTAATTAACACAGAGGCACCTCTCTCGTGGCTCTAAAAACTCTTTATAATTAGCTAATGAATTTAATAAAATAATGCAGATGCTAGGTTTTTATTTTGGCTATAACTGTTAAACGATACATTCTAGGGAAAAAGTTATATTATATGTTAATATATATTTAAGTATTAAATTGTGCATCAACAAATTACAACACAATTTATTAATTCGGTGAGGTATAATATTGTAAACTTTTAACCACCCTAAACCAAAAACATTTCTTTTTTTTTTTTTTCAAATTATACCCAAAACTGAAACTTTTTGAGTTCACCGGCACCCCCTGAGATAGTAACTTTCAGGTTACTGAGCAGTTTATATGTTTAATGAACAAAAAAAATTTTCTTTTGAGTTTTTTTGCCTATAAATCCTAAACAATGAGTTTTAGCGAACATTTTAATAGAATCAATCTTGTGGCAGATTCTGTCAGCTTTAATTTTGTAAAAAATAGAATTAACGCAAGGATGCAACTTCCCCAATATATATAAAAACCAGAAAAAGGGAAGTTCTAGGGTTCCTCTTCTTCCTCCTAGGAGAAAAGACTTAAGTAAGTAAGTTTACTTATCCAGACTAAGTCCTTAAGTCACAAATCCTGTTCCTTTCTTTTATTGCCCACCACATCCACTTTTTGAGCATTCATTGTAAGGATTAGTTAGATCTGTCGTAGCAATATGAGTCCATATAGAATTGTAGACCATCTGAATTATAAAGTTACTTTTCGGAATAGATCATATTTAGTTTAATGTTATGTGATATTTTTTTTTTAAACAAGCCAGATTATTTCGAAAAGAAATTTTAAAAAAAAGTTTCTTGGATAACTAAAGCTATGTAGAATAAATGGCGCATTGTATTTTAAACTAAAAAAAAAAAAAAATACATGTTCATGTTGGATAATTTGTCCATAAATGACACAATAACACTTGGCTCACTAATTTTTGAATTACTAGTACTTATTAGAAATCAATAAAAATTGAAAAAAACTATTAAAACATCAGATAGGTGTATACCTACGTTATATATTTATTTTATAAAATTATTTGGACAAAAAGTACATGTTTTTATTCAATATATCATCGCACCGATAGGAAAAAAGTATATACCACTATATATGATGTTTCTTATTAATTAACATTAAGCTAAAAAAAAATTATATTTATGTTTAATTAAATTCGGTAATTATTGAAGAAGTCCTTGACTATGGAGGGAAGAGGGAGAACCGTTGACATTTATAGTCACAATAATTTTTTTTAAATATAATTAAACAACATTTTTATTTATCAATAAATATTACTATTATACTGCAACAACCTTGGGCAGTTATTAATAGTGATAAATAATTAAATCCATACTAAAACTGAAAAAAAATTAATCACTCTATGATTAAAATACTCATGTAAGGGTAACAATAACGTCGAATCATGAATTTCAAATGTATTGTTTTAATGTCCAACGTTTCTATAAAATACGTTTTAGCTACATAAACAACTCAAAATCAAATAATAATTTATTACAGTGAATAAATATAAACGAAAGAGATTAACACTTTATTCACAGATGAGGAAGCTAAAATTACATTAGTATTTGAATTTTTAAGAGCCCATCGCCTTCTTTATAAATTATAACTCCTCTTTGATTTTTTTTTATTTATTTATTTTTTATATTTTTTTTTTTTTTTTTTAATTATTTATTTTATTTATTTATTTTTTTACTTTTATCATACCATAGGCCTTGATGACCAGATTGCTTTACGCCTTTAAGCAGCAATCAACAACAACAACTTTATTCAAAAAGCTGTGCCGTCCAACTGCAATCTGCAGCTACACTAAGTATACTAAGACTAGTTGGACAATCACTTATTATTTTTATAATACATAGGAATAGTCGTCAGTAAATATTACAATGCAGAATAGTAATCTTTTTCTATTTTTTCATTTTTTTTATAACCTGCTTCATTTTTTTCTTCTACTATTTACCTATATATATATATATATATATATATATATATACATCCAATTATGTCTATGTAAAAATATTAAATATGAGGAAAAAATAGAGACATAAAAATCCAACATGGTCATGCACAATTATTCCATTAGAATCTAATAAAAGTATTCAACGCTAATGATACTTGTACGTTAAATATTATAGAATTACGAATTATGCATTTTAAGAAAAAAGTTCAGAATTAAATATTTCTTCTATTAAGTATGCTAGGAATCTGCAAGACGAAAGTGATTTTCACGGAACACGAAGAGATTCTGCAAAATCCATCGACGAAGCAGTTAGGAATGTTACCTTGTCCTTAGATGTTGTCGCCCTGAGCACAACTACCTTATTTAAACTGTATACCAATGGAGAAATTTAATTATTTCACTAAGTGGTCTCAGTCTGCATTAAATTATGAATTTAGTTAAAACTTTTGTTTAGATAATTATGGTTGTATAATTTTGTTGAATTATTGTCACTTCTAATCATCCAAGCTGATTTTAATGTCGATTAAGCTGTGATACACCAATAATAAGAACAAATCTTATACCATTTATGATAAAAATTTGGTGCCGTCCGTGCAACACACTTTCACTGACCACCATACTTACTTTCCCAATATTTGTGTGGATTGATTAGTTTTGCTCATTGTTGTGAGAATGAATCGATGAGAGAAAATTAAAATTAAAAACAAACGAAAAAAAAAAAGTTTTATTTTAGTGCTTTTTCGTACTTCAACATTAATTTAAGTTAGAAGGTCCCGTGGCCACCTCTTTTTCAGACGCCTCGTAGGGGAATAAAATTAAATCGATTTTTTATTAAACGATGGTGGAAATGAGATGTTAATAGATTGATGCGTTTATTTTGTTATTTTATTTACATAGTTTTTTCGGACTTAACATTTATCATAATTTCACAATTCGTTTACACAAGTTATTGTTTAAAAAATAAATTGAACCCAAACTGAATTTAGAAAAAAACAATCGTAATTTATAAAATTTAGAGTCCAGCACTCAATTCTTGAACTCAAGTCTTCATTCGATGGGTTTGAGAATTTCGAAATGAAACTTGATAGGCCTTAATTGAGGTGAATGAATTTAATTTAATTAATTTGACATCGACAATTTAGAATAACTAACGAATCGTAGTTGCAATTATATTTTTTCATCACTAATGCCTAGGTGGGTAAGCAGATCGAATGTCTTATTTAAATTATAACCTTTTAGAAATTAAAATTCAAAACAGACATTTAAAGCGTGCCGACGCTAGTTGAGGTGTTAGGGTAATGGCTAAGGTCTTCGAGTTACATAAGATCATGAGAAGAGATATGTAATTATGTAACGTAATAATTGACAATATCTCCACCTACAGTTAATATGAAAAAAATTGATAAATGATCTGAGCTTTATATTAAATCTGATTTCATATTATATTAAATTATACATGAAATATACAATAATATGTTATGATAACAGGCATCCTGTCTTTTAACGGACTCCTTGAAGACTAAATTATCCAAATAATTGTTTGAAAAATGTTTATTAATAATTTATGAAGAAAAAATAGAGTTTAAAGCATGAAGAATAAGTAAAGCCTTTAAAGATATCAACTTGAACAGACCTGTACAGTAGAACTTCTACAGGTCTGTTCAAGTGGAGTGAAACGTCGGAAAAATAATTGTTGTTAACTATTTTTTTTGTTTTTATTTGGAACACAACCCTGACCATCTTTTTCATAATTTGAAATTATACAGTCAATTATTTGTGTGTGTATATATATATATATATATATATA
>NW_027113345.1:26034-30498 GCF_000696795.3 Halyomorpha halys | reverse complement strand
CGTTTGTCGTATAAAATGATTCATCATGTTCATAGTGATTTCGTTTTAATGCTACTATGTATCTCATCTTTTGCTATATATATAATTTTTTTCTTAGCAATATGTTATAAGTTATGTTTATTGTCCTACCTAAGATGCAAAACAATAAAGGATTACGCAGTTTGTTTATAAAAATAATTTTTCCTTTTTATTTTTAAAGTTAATATTGTCATAAATTCTTTGATAATCGTTAATCTTTAAAATAGATTATTCATCTTTTTTTTCTAATGCCATTTTTAATTATAAATTATTAAACAATTGCCATTAATAATTGCAGTTTAAGTTATTACTTACGTATTTCTTTACTACGGAGAAATTTCCAGTGAGTTATTCCATTATTTAGTAAAATTTAGTTGCTAACAAGCTTTGTACAGGTTTTCATTCTGAGAGAATACTGTCGAAATTGTTACAACTTATATTAGAACATTTCCTTACATTAATAAATTTCGATCCAATTTTCCTCTAATATAAAAGGGGAATATTATACTATTTTTTATTTCCTTTCTATCTTGGTAGTTATTATAATTATATTTATTGTTTTGAAAAACTTTACAAATGTTTTCTAGTATTCATTGGAAATTTGATTTTCACCGGAAAATCTCATGCGATGAACGTGGAGACTTAAATGAGTAATGGTAAAATTGCACTTTTGTCTTTATTTATTATACTCATAATATTTATGGAGTGTTTGATAAATTTGTTTTACCCCAACAAATTTTGCAAAAACAACTGGATTTTGGCCTTCCTGTCGGTGTCAGTGTCCTGAATAATGAGTTCGTACAGTACTGAAGGCTATATAAATTTGATATGCCTCCTCGATATGAATTCTGTCACAGTAGTTCAAGTCTCGTATGTATGTGGTCTATACAATAATTTATAAAAAAAAAATTAATACGATTAGAAACAAATATTTTGATCAGGATTGAACAGTAGTAATTCACGAGTTTATTCGATCTTAATGAAAAATAAATTGTTAGTCCCAGAAGTACAACTTTTAGTACAGACATTAAATAATAAATTCGATTTCTAAATTTCTGATTTAAATATTAACCTTAACTCTCAGATAGTTCTAGAATTTTAAGAAATTTAAACATTCAGAGACATTTAATTCGTTTTTAATTATTACAAGATATTTTCTTATTATTTAAAAATAAAACCAAAAACAATAATCCAACCAATTTTTTATGTTCAATGATTTTGAATTAGAAGATACAGTTATGACTAACTATTAGTTATGACTAACTATAAACCATTTTAAAGCCCTGAATAGATTTTTTATATCATGCGCGTTAAGATATTATAAATAATCTGATGGTTTTTAATGAGCTTTCTGCGTAATCACGGTTTGGGTAAACTAATTAAAAGGTTGTTTACTTTATAGCCTATAAAGATTACCTGATTATTTGAAGGGATCGAAGGGCAAATTTAATAATTATTTTTAATTTCCCACAACCCATAATCGACCTTGATTTTTTATGATTCATATTATTTTTATAAAATATAAAAGAAGGACGGATAAGAAAAATGATATACCCACTTTACAAATACAACAATAAATCAATTCTTATCCTTCAATAAATTATCTATTCTTCTTATTATTTAAAGTTTTTTATTCTTTTTTATATCCATCTTCATGCTGATGGATCCGACAGTCATTTCATAAAAGATGGTCACTTCATATATTAGATAATATGCGACAATATTTTATATTATGAGTATAAGTAACAAGAAACCATATTTATGTGGTTTCTTTTCACTTTTCTTAAGATTATCTCTCTGTATTTTATTTATGTAACTAAAGCATCTCACGACATTAAGAAACAATGCCTCCTTTGAGACAACTAGTAGAGGTTTTAGACTCAAAACCGTTTATTTACGGTCAACATGTTCCGTTTTTCCTAATGCGATATGTCGAATTGGTAAAAACGTGTGAGATGTATGCAGGTTCGGAACGTGGGCTATTTCAGTAAGAAGTCAGTTTCTTCTTTAGAATATCGATCGACAAAGCAGATATAACGATAGATGTTGTTACCTGAACTGAGAGCCTCAGTGAAAGACTTTCCTCTTGCCAGGTATAATATGGGCTGGAAAAAGTATTTTTGGGTTGGAATGATAACAGAAATATATTTGGAGTCTATATTTAACAAAGAAACGACTTAAGACTTTACAAACACTAACTACTTTTATAATAAAAAAAAAAAAAAAGAAAAATGTCTTTAATGTGCCTTGAGCAAATGTTTGTAAATGTTTTTATTTAATCTAACCAGATGACAGCTGAGAGTTCTGGAAGCACGCAGAAGTGGGGCCCCTGTGTGAGGGAAGTGGGTTGGCCAAACGTCTACCATGGTCTTACCATAGAGCTTGCGAAGCTGCGGGGAAAATAAAACTGCAATAACAATGCCGTCATAGCTAACAATCATGGATTGCCTCTCATTGCCCGTCAAAAGATCGCGCCGCTTTTGTTAACAATCATATGTTTTATATTAGTAAACAAATGCCTTATAGTTCAAATAAATCTATTTCACATATTAACTATTCCAATAAAAATTATAACATTTGTAATTTAATGTTGCTTCAACAGATGTCATCACATACTACTGTAAAAATGGGCTCCTGAGTAGAAAAATTTTGTTTTTTAACTAATTCATTTAGCAGTGGTAGCCTGTAATTCAGGTAGAATAATAACAGCCATGAAAATAGGTTACAAGAAATGATGTCTTGTTCATATTGATAATTGTTAATTTAACATATCTACAAACTATGAGTTTTAACGAATTGTGATAACGTATGGATGCTATTTAGAAATGAATGTTATATTTTCAAATGAGTTGAAGAATAATGAGTAATATTTAATTAGAAATATATCATAGTATTGTATAGTATTATATTATTGTTAATATTATAATATTATTGAGATAAAGACAGGAAGAAAGGAAACTGCACATCGATTTCGGCTATTACAGCACTTACTGGACAAACGGTCTAAACTTCTAATTCATTACAAAAAAATGGATCTACATGACTGTAATAAGGCCAATCTGGACATACGGAGTTGAACTTTGGGGCTCCACTAAACCTTCGAATTCCTCTCTTATCCAATCCGTACAATGCAAAATCCTTTGTAAAATCCTAAATGCTCCTTACTTTGTCACAAACAAAATCATACATAGACCTTAATGTTCCGTGTGTAACCGATTTAGTCCGAACCAGATATCATTCCTTCCATTATAAACTCCCTAACCACCCAAATCCACTAGTTTCTAACCTTCCTTCCTTATCCATTCCTGACGATCCTCCGAGGTACCTGAAAAGAAAATGGTCAGGAGACCTGCTAATGTTAAACGCCATTAGAGTGCTACCAATTTTCTGTACACGCCTGTATCACTCCATTTTAACTGAGATCAAATTTACTAAATGTATTATCATGTACAGTTGTAAATAGCAATAAATAAATTTTTAAAAAATTATTGAGTCAAATCTATATTTGACCCTTTTTCAGGATACCTTAAAATACGTATAAATCACGTGATTTTTTTAAAAAGCAATTTTTATAGGATCAGCAGACTTTACACTATATTAGGAAGACATTTTTAAATATTTTTTTGGATAAACAAATAAAATTTAAAAAAAAAATAAAATAATTTGAATTCATTCATTTTGCAAGAGGAATTGAAAACAAAAATTAATAATAAGACAATGAAACAAAAAAAAATCGCCAAAAAGTATATGAATTTGTGTTTTTTTTTTTTTCCAAAATTTAATATTCCTTGAATGTTCCAATGGGTTGTTATTTATCCAAGTCTTTTGAGGTGAAACTGATATTAACTACGTTTCTTTAACTAAACGGGTCCTTGGGTATATTATGATTTTAGATGGGATCCTTCAAATCATTTTTTGAACAACTGTGAGTTATGGATTACATGCTAGTGTTATTGCCGTTCTCCGATTTTAGGCGCTTTTTAAGTAATGCTTAAAATTTAACTATCTTAATTCTTTTCCAGTTTTAAGCAAATATTTCAAAAGTGATATAAGACCGTCACTTCCATGGAGTCATAGTGGGAATTTATTAAGACTTAATTTACGTTATTTATCAAGACCCCTTTGTCAGTGGGATACGAAAAAAAAGAAGAGTCTTAAGGTCCGGTCAGGCAGGATGGCCTTTTTGTTTTTTTGTATTATGATCTGATTTTGTGAGATTATGTCATGTCATACATCAACTAATATTTAAATTAATTATATATAATTAATTTATTTAATATTTGCAAACAGTAAGCTGTTACGCGAGACCATTTTCTAGATTTGCAATTAACATAATCATGATTTACTTCTTTAAATAAAATACGTTGTATCTGTTTAAGTCTCCAAGACTCTTTCTTAATATTTTATAATCAGCCTACTTCCAATCCTTTCAAAACTTTTTGAAAA
>NW_027113345.1:12804-24509 GCF_000696795.3 Halyomorpha halys | reverse complement strand
TTTATTTTAGTATGTATGAGATCATTTATCAATATTACCTATTGCCCACAACTGTGTGGCAGATTGTAATATCTATCAATAAATAAATCTATCAATTTAAAAAAAAAAAAAAAAATATTTTAAATGTCCAAGGTGTCGGCCATCTTCAAGGACAATCCTCACTATAAATTTCCACCTCACATCCAACTACTAAAATTATTTCAAGCTATTCTGCCTAGGTCTAATATTTTTAGTCAAATTAACCTATTTTCTCACTTTTTCATTTAAATTTAATTATTTAGTATAATTATCACTCACTTATCATTAATGTTATTTAACTTTTCTTAAAATTAGTTTGAAGGAAATTAGTCACAGTGAAACAACCATAAATAAATGTATTGAGTTGCCCGTAGAAATTAAATAAATAATATAACTAAAGTTTTCAAAAATGGCGTTTGCCACGGAACCTCTTATATTCATTTATAGACACTAGACCAGAAAAATCTTAGGCTGATAACTGTCCTGAATTTGACAAAATAATAACCACCTATTCTAAGATATTAACTGCTACGGTTGAACGGAATTTTGATAACCTAACTGTTAGTTTGGATAAAACTTCATTATATCATCAACTGACAACTGCTGCTAGACACCATTTGAGGAACCAGTTTAGGGAATGTACAATAATAATTTTTATCCAATTGGTGAATTATCCACTTTTTATAGAAATAATAGTTATGAATATGATAATATGGAAGTGCTGGTAGATCTTTTCACTAGATCTAATGAACAAGAAATAATAATTGGAGCAAACTATTGTTATACTTGATATTGGTCCAATAAAGATTTTATTTTAATTTACCTTTTTAGTTTATATTACTGGACAACTTAACCATCTTTCAAACGAGAACAAATGTACGGGTAGATGAATTGATTTCGGACAGTTTGAATATTTATTAACCCTAAAGTGAACGGGTTTCCATGGGACACTGGGTAAAATAGTTTTAGTATGACGATAGAAACTTCTATATACTATATATTTGCTTTGCTAATACTGATTATATTTCGTATTTGCTAACATTGAATTCGATTTATTCGAAATATTCTGTAAACGATAAATAAAAATCTAGAATAATATCTAGTTGGTAAAAATTTGGATAGCTCTTGTTCATATTAATAGGGTATTTATATTAACGTCTCTGATAATAAACGCACGGAACATCATCCTATGAATATTCTCTGGTCAGGCGTCAAAGGGCACCTCAGTAAGGAATTTCCTATCAATTGCTAGGGACAATAAAACTGAATGATCTTCTAAAAATGGACAATGACGAGTAAGTTAACAGCGTTGAAGAATCTAATATAGTTTATCTCTCGATATACCTTGCATATACTATACTATGTTCTATATATCGTATATGTACCTACATATATAATATATTATATACTGTATATAGAGCTATATATGTATTTTAATTTATTTGTTAATTCACACTAAATCTCAATTATTAGGATTATAAATATAAAAATACTACTCGGTAGGTAGGTGATCATTTCTGATTTGAATCGTTTATTAATAAACAAACATAAATATTTTATAAAAAGTTGCCTAGCATTGCTTATGATCAACCAAATCGATACATGTATAATTATTATTACTTAATGGGCAACAGACCATAGAGGGCTAAATCCTCGCACGATGTATTTCCTTATACATCGCGCGTTTCTTGACGTGGTTTTTTCGCAGGGTGGGTTCGTCACTCCCACGCATATTTTTTGTGAGTGCCACCCATTGGCTAATGGGCCTCACAAGTGCCCGGTGGGAGGTTGTCAGTGAGTTTTGCATTATTTTGTGCTTGAAAATAGTCCGGGTGGGACTGGGGATTCGAACTGACAACCTATAGGTTGGTAGACTGGCGCGTCACCACGCTACTACCGCTGCCCTACATGTATACTAGGGCCAAAATACTAAGTGAACTATTTTTTTAAAAGTATCTAGTATTAATTAGTTGAAAATTCAATACCTCCATAAATTTCCTATCCGTTTATTTTAGTTTCAGTTTAAAATTAATTTAGATTATAGGCATAATTCTCGGATAACCTGCAATTGTTTACAACTTTTTACATCTTTTAAAATCTTGACAGAACAATTTAACTTATTTTCCTATTAGATTCAAACATGTATGTAGGCGAATATGGAACCAACCGGTATACTTATGAAATGGTATGTAATGGGCTAAATCAAAAATCCTGTAATAAAATTGTTCATTTGGATTATTCCAAAATTTCAACTGTTCCTTTGATTTTCAGCACCACTTGCAAGTAAATGGTCAAATCTCGTAAAAAAAAAAAATTGCTAGCCTTATACACATAATTTTAATAAAAAAAGGAGGTATCGATCTAAACTTGAACACTTGAACCCTTATAATTTTTTAGCCTTAAAGAAGTCCTGCATAGTGGGACGAAACATCGGAATATAAACACTTCCTTCTTGACCATTCCCCAACCATCTCCTTCCAATACCTAGTATCATTTCAAAATTCTCAAAAGTATAAAAATTAAAATTAAATCTAATTTATTCTTCTAATTGAAATTCTTTTATGTAATTTCTTTTATATATCTACTTATTGTAGTACATCTTATTTTTATATAATGTTTCACTTAAATTCATACAATTTTAATAAAAAAGGAGGTATCTATCTAAATTTGATAAACCTGATAATACACCCTCTGTATTTTATGTAAAAGATTGTAATCCTATGTTATTTCAAATAAAATATGATTTTCCATTATTCATACATATTACATGTTATGTATTATTTTTGTATATTTGTATGCTTATAAATTTAATTTTTTCAAATCACCCCAACACAATTCTGCCATATTTATTCTTCTTATAACAATAGACTTCTTTTTTATCTTATTTTTCATAGGACAGATGAAGGTTTACAACTTACGCCAAAACATCGGAACAAATTAAATATATTTCATTTCTTACCGGTCCTCGACCATCTTTTTTCTCCTCGTAATCATATTCAATGTAATCATTCTCTAAATACTAACAAATTTTTAACGTATGTGTTATTATACTCACCAGTGAAGAAAACGGATGATCGTTGCCAGGGATTACATCCTATCTGCAAAAAATATACTGATTAATAGATGAATAAAGATAAAAATAATAGACTCGATTTTTTTCAAATTAAGTTAATTCAATGAGCAGATTCTAATGCAAACAAATAAAACAGTTGCTATAAATAACTACCAGAAATATTATTTACTTAAAACAAGGTGAGCATGTTTGTGATTTAGATAATACACATTCCAGTGAGTTATGTAATTGTCTCTTTATAAGAAATGCCTACTAGATCTGATAGGATGAAGTATTTTAGATAAGCGACGGTCGTGAGTGGGACAGAGAGGCATTCATAGAAATATTATTTCTCCCAGTCCGCTGTCACCGTATGTAGAGCTACTACTAAATGAACACAGTATCTATACTTAAACTATATTTTATACTATTAATTCACGATGAATATAAATTTAATTTTAAAAAGTAAGTATTATAATCGGAAAGCTGAATAAGTAGCCCTGAAAAAACGGACAAAGTCCGTTGGGTGGATTGTATTAAAGCTAATCTATCGGATTAAGATTTGGATTGAGGTCGGTATGTGAAGGTACCGGCATCGAACCGTTAAGCCTGATTAGCCGTAATTATTATTATTGTATAAATATAATAAAATATATATTTTTTAAATTGCTCATTAAATACGGACCCAAAGAATATCTCTAATTATATAATATTTATTATTACATAAAATATATAAAATCCCTATTCCAAGCATAATGTCAAAGACAAACTTTAAAAAATTAAAATATATAAAATCTAATTGCAAACAGTCAATTTATCGTCATTTAAATAAAATTTACTCTATCCCATTGAAAAATCCTTTATATATCATTTCATTTTTTCATTAAGAATACACAGGAAGAATAATATTAGTTTAAAAAAATTAAATAGAGAAAATAAATTTTTTAAAGTTTTAATTACATAATCAAATTGGACAATCATTGTTATTTCATACCAAAATTAATTTATAACTCTAGCAAAGGAAGATTCTTGATCAAAAGGTAAATAAAAAAATAATAAACTAAACAAAGATTACCTAAAATATAAAATAAAATAACCAGAAACAACGTTATCATTTGATAATACTTCATACTCCTCACAAGAAGGCAATGAAGTTTCAATTTTTACATAATGTGAAGTGATATCATTTAAAAAAACAATTTGATCCATTGTTTCACCAAAATGTTGTTTTAAATTTATTTATTGATATTTACAACTATACATAAAATACATCAAGTAAATTTGAGGGAATCATAATGGTATGGTACAAGCATGTAGAGAAATTACCCATTGGTAGCTTTCTAAAAACAATTTTACAATATAAGGTCTCGAGGCCATCTTCTTTTCAGACGCCTCAGAGGATTGTTCGGAATAAAAGAGGAAGCAAGATTAGAAACTAATGGGTTTGAGTGGTTAGGGAGTTTGTAATGGAAGGATTGATATCTGGTTCGGGCTAGAGCGGTTAAAAATGGAGCATGAAGGTCCCTGTAGATGATTTTATTTGTGACAAAGTATGGATCATTTAAGATTTTATGAAGGATTTTGGATTGTAAGGATTGGATACGAGAGGTATTCGAAGGTTTAGTGAAGCCCCATAGCTCAACGCCGTATGTGCAGATAGGCCTTATAATTGTCATGTAAATCAGTCTTTTGTAATGAATTGGAAGTTTGGACCGTTTGTTTAGTAAGTGCTGTAATAGTCGAAATCGACGTGCAGTTTTCTGCCTTTTCAGTCTTATGTGAGGATTCCAGATTAGTCGTTTGTCCAGATGTAGTCCAAGGTAGCGAATCTGTTCAACAGGAGTAATAGCAACATTATTGAAGTATACTGTAGGGCAGTCAGTAGATTTAAGAGGTAGGGTAAAGGTAATTTGATGGGATTTGTTGGAATTTATTTTAATCCTGCAAATACACCTTTCTTCGAGGGCTGTGATATGGGATTGAACAGTTTGGGATGCAATTAGAGGGTTATTTCACCAAAAATTAAAAAATAAATAAATAAAATAATCAAAAAAGCAATATACAGGGCTACAAAAAAAAAACTTAAAATATTTGCAACACTTATCAAGGAAACAGATTATAAACACTGACTGTACAAATAAAATGATATTTATTAATAGTCATTTAAAAAAATAACTTCAAAATCTAAATTATATGATCATTACATTTATAGAAGTTATTTTATCTCAGTTTTCGAAAATACCAGTCAATTTAAAAGTAAAAAGATTAAAATTTTACAAGTCATTTTAGTGTTTTTTCGAGAACAATTGTAAATTTTAAAAACATTCAAGTTTTAATCCTCCTTATTATTACCACCAAAATTTACAATTGAAATTAAGTCTAATTCTAATCTTAAATACTATCCGAATCAATTCAATAGGATTAATCTGAAACTGTATGTCTAACATAAGTTTCTCTGGTGGTATGGCAGCAGGTATTTTATACTGCAACATGGAGCATTTAAATATATTTTGAATGAGGTTTTAAGAATATTTATTTAAAAGACTATTGAATATTCAAATTTTTCAGGAGTATTTAATGATGGTGCACAGAAATAGGCCTCGAGAGGATTGGATGATTGATGAGAAGCAACTATTTCTTTATGGAGCTATTAATAGTTTCAAAGGGCCGAACTGCCGAGTCCTCGGGTCCGATTCAGAGAAGGCTGGGAGCGATCTGTAGCAGCGATGATGATGAAGCGAACCTTATCGTCAGCCTTCCGCTTGCGGCAACAATTCGCTGAACGAGATCGATAAAAAAAAAATGTACGCCTGTCATCCAGTGGCCATTATAAGTCTCTCTAGAGGAGGTTTAATTGTGTTCGTTTATCCTGCTCCTGTCGAGTCACTGCTCAGTGGGTCCTTGCAACTTCAAAGAGCTACATCTCAACTACGGCAATTCAAACTTCTTTTTGAAGTCATGAAAGCGGCCACAATCGAAACAAACAGTTCAAAAAATAAATTAAAATTAATCTTTATAAAATACTTAACACAACATATCACTTTTCAATTAATAATTAGAAAGCAATTAATAATTAATGTATAAGACTATTCTGAAATATATTTTCCTATCGACTTGAACAGTGGGGAACAGCAAAAGTTTCGAAGATCATACATACCCGATCATTCCACTTCAAGTCCTTCGAACAATAATTAATACTTCAACCCATTATACCCAAATCGTGATTCCCTTTGTTTTGATATGATAAAATATTATTGAAGTATACTGTAGGGCAGTCAGTAGATTTAAGAGGTAGGGTAAAGGTAATTTGATGGGATTTGTTGGGATTTATTTCAATCCTCCAAATACAACACCATTCTTCGAGGGCTGTGATATGGGATTGAAGAGATTGGGATGCAATTAGAGCGTTATTTCACCAAAAATTAAAAAAATAAATAAATAAAAGAATCAAAAAAGGAATATATAGGGCTACAACAAAAAATACTTAAAATATTTGCAACACTTATCAAGGAAGCAGATTATAAACACTGACTATACAAATAATTTGATATTTATTAATAATTATTTAAAAAAACTAATTTCAATTAATATCAAATTAAAATTAATCTTTATAAAATACTTCACACAACATATCACTTTTCAATTAATAATTAGAAAGCAATTAATAATTAACGTATAAGACTATTCTCAAATCTATTTTACCTATCGACTTGAACTGTGGGTAACTGCAAAATTTTCGAAGATCAAACATACCCAATCATTCCCCTTCAAGTCTTTCGAACAATAATTAATACTTCAAACCATTATACCCAAATCGTGATTCCCTTTGTTTTGATATGACAAAATAAATGTTGTTTATTCCTCTAAAAATAACCTTTACCATTACAGAGTAAGAACAATATCAAACTCATTAGGTTTAGGTGCTTGGGGGCACTTGACAAAATCGTGGGTTATAAAAGATTATGGTTAGCATATAGAATATTTTACAATAAAAAATACTGCGATTGTCCAACACAAAACAACATATCTGAGCTACAGGAGAGGGGGAAGGTGTGAACCCCCCCCCATTTGGCTTAGCTTTTGTTTTGAAATAAAGTATAGTATGCCACCTCTTTGGCCTACAATAATGCACAAAATAAGGCTTGTATGAGTAACTGGTACATTGCAAACATTCGCAGTCCAACCTAACCCAACAATTCCTGATGTCGTAAGAAAATAAATATTGTACACACCAATTACATATTTCAACGTTTACAATATTCTTAAATAAAATTCAATATCAATCAAATTTGTATAATTTTTTTTTAATAATATTAATTTTGTTTAATAACAAGGGTAATAGGTCACTAGGGGCTATCGACGTTAGCAAAACGTGTGACAAAATAAAAAAGATTCTCAACTGTCTTATTTGGAGCTGGCTATGGTACTACAGATTCCAGCTATACTCACCATATTAATAACTAATATGCCTAATGAGCATCAGTGAAAAAAAAAATTATAATAAAGAATACACTACTATTTCTTCAAATATGTTTATGTAAATCTTTGAGGTCACTACGAACCATCAATGACATTTGTCAATAAGGATTAAACGAACAGAAGCTTGTTTATTAATGTTTCTTTCATTAGAGAGAGGTGATAATTACCGCTTGGAATGTAAATAAATTGAAAGTGATGTATTGCATTATAAGTATTTACAATCAGCTAAATAAACGACAATGTTGTCGATGTTGTCTGTACCTTATTGTTAATGTATGTGCTTAGGCCAGAAGTGTTGCAAGGATAACTTCAACATTTCCTGTAGGGGCCACATTCGGAATAAATTTATTTGAACGGATAATTAAACACCAAGAAGACATAATAAGGGAGACCAAGAAACAGATACGAACAGCAACTTCACCAGTGCATATAGGTGCTACAGCCAGTAAAACAATTTAGCAAAACAACGGATCACTAAGTTATGATTAGATAACATCAGACTTCGATTATTTTTATTCTTTCAGGAAATAGAATCATATCAAGAGTATTTATATGATCAAATTGGAAAAGATTTGATAGAGATATTATCGAAGCTAAAGTTGTGTTGGAGACCAACGCAATGTAAAACCTAATTATAACACGAATCCTAACATAGCATCAAAACTAACGATGGATTATCGAAAAACATGTTCCCAATCCCACAAAAAGATTTCAGCTAACAATTATTAAGATAGAATTTTACAAGCTCTCCTTATAGCTAGTGAGGTAACCCATGTTACTTTTTTTTGGAAAAAATTATCAATATTTTACCTAAGTTGATTTCTTTCAATCTTCTTTTTTTCTCTTTTACTTTCTGGGGTAGCTATTAGTAGGAAAGCTTCGCATTCTTAAGTAAAGTAAAAATAAAAGTTGTCTTCAAAATCAAAAATTTTACGTTAAAGATATCAAGTACCAAATATAGTGAGGCCGTTCTAACTGAGGGATATGAGGTGTCAATATATCGATGTTTTGACTTATATTTCGTAACGGTTTGAAAAATGAAACTTGATCCATCTCCTACTCTGGTTAAAACAGGCTAGTTACCTAAGATAACATCACATACCTGTCTCATATGTTTGATATTTATTTTATTGCGACCCCACGAAATAAAAATTCTGGTAGCAACAGGTCGATAACGTGTAAGAAAACCACCCCTTTAGGCCAGAACTGAAGATGTAAAGGGTAAACAAAAAAAATAGTAAATTCGGTTCCGTGTCTGTAGTCACATCAACGGGCAAAACTGATAATTTTACTAATTTTCATCCACTAATTTTGCTTAACCACGCAGTACGTCCCGTCGTCGATTTTACGAAGGGATTGCATGAGAAAGAATATTCTATGGATTATTGGAGCCGCATAGCTCAACTAAAGTCTTTTGTAATTAATAGAACGCTTAGACCGTTTGCGTAGTAAGGCTCTAAATTTAAATTTTTATTGTAAAATACTTTTACCTGCTTCAGTTATCCACGACTTTTCCTTGAGACCACAAGTTAATGTTTTTGTAGATTTGGCACCGAAGTCACAGTTTACCCCAGGATGTTCCTCGAAACTCGACATTGCATACACTATTTTACTTAACAGTGATGGCCGAGTAGAGGATTCACACATATATCTCAGGCATTTATGACATAAATAAAATATACTGAGAATTTTGGCCACAGTCGAAAAAAATAAAATGCAATTTAATTAATCTCTTTTTTTTAATATTTAGCTATATGATACTATTTTTATTATTTTCATTATCAATATTATAAATAATTCATATGACAGAAACACATCCATACCATTTTTAGCAAGAGAAATTCTAGGAATACAGGAAATTTAAGGTATTCGCTAATGAAGCGATTTAATCGAGGCAGGAAGAAAAAAAAAGTATCAGTTAACCACTGTAGAAACGAAATGTAAATGTGCAAGAATCTAGAAGAGGCGTGGGGTGCAGAGAGAAGCAGGTTCCCATTTATTTTACAGTATTGAAGTAACGTAGGCGGTACCTGTCTCGTAAATATCTTCCGATGCCAGCGATGCGAGGCTCTTACCCACTTTACGAGGAAGTCTTGGAATGCTCCAGAAATAGAAACCTCGGTAAACGGTTTAATAGTACGCAGAAATGACATAAACGACGTTAAAATTCTTTAAAAACTAGACAATCCTTCGAGTACATTCTACAGATTATTATTAATCATTAGTATTTTACTATTTGTCATAAGTCTAAAACTAACAAATGAAACTCTAAATAATAATAACTAATTAGTGAAGAAAACAATCAAGGTAAATACACAACAGAGGCATGGCACAACATGGTTAGGAAAATTCCCAAGTCAATATCATTGGCATCTAACAATAAGAACTAAGAACAGTAAGAAACTGAAATTACATATTTAAGAGGAGTATATGCCTGAGATAGGTGGCACCGTGGTAAGGCACGATGCTATTAAGTCCAAGAAGTACCCGAGTTCGACTCAGGCTGGGCAGATAATTCTTTTATGATACACTGAATCTGTGAATCAACTCTGTAGGTTCTGGAGACCTCCTCGGATCCACCCAGCCTCATAAATTGGGCACCCTTGCAACAACCCCCAACCCCTTGCACAACCGTTGGTTTAGTAACAGTACTTCCATACAAAGTACTGCACACCTGACCATTTATGGGCTGTAGTGGTACAGATTCAATTTTGGACTACTTCGATGAAGATTTGACCTATCTGGTATTTAAGACCACAAATGGTACTACAATATATATATATATATGTAATATAATATAATACATAATGAGGTGTAGATAGTTGACCGTAGATTAATGATTGGAGAAGTTTGTCGGGGGGACATGATATTATATTTCATCTGTCACTGTTTTCAATTTACTACCATACAATTCCACGAATATCAATCAATTAAAAAATGTGTACTATTCAATTATCAGTTATCAATTTTTTATCATTTATGATTTAATTCAATATTTTGTATGATTCTAAATTTGTTTGAATACTATTCCTTTTCAATTGTATGTTACTCTAAATGTTGTTGTTATCCCTTTTGTTCTATAGCCCTGATGAACACCTGAAACTCAGGTCGAAACGTCGGCATAAAATAAATAAATATGGTTTTGTTTATTTATGTTGTTCTTTGCTGACCGCACCCCCCGACAACCTTCTCCAATTATAATATAATTCATATATTATTCATAAAGATTAATCAAAATCGTTAAGAGTCGTTTTTGAAAAAATCGAAAAAATGTGAACAATCGATTCTATAAACTGACACTTCCGACTGGTCGATTTAAACGAAAAAGTTGCCATACCTTTGCTCCTAAATATTCAGTTTACCACACACACGCGCACACAGGAATTTTGCTAAGTCTTGTTATTTGGACTCAGAGGACCTCAAAAGGTGTATATTCGTTGAAAACTTGAATTAAAATTTTTTCAGGATCACTATATATTTTATACCTAGGTAGGTGAAAGTAAAAATGTTTTTTATTTTGAGAAAAATAATTACCGACAGGGAACTTTAGCATCATAATAAATTAGAATGGAACACCACTTTAATTAATTAACAAATGAAACAAATTTACTAAAAAATGGTGTTTCATTAGTTTTAGATAGTTATGACAAATAAGAAAATACGTATGACTAATGAGAGAGCAAGAAACATTCTAAGTTAAATTTGAGATTTGGACATCAAAATGTATTTTAATCTGGGTTATCCATCATATAATTTAAACTAGGAAAAATTAGTATTAAATGTTTGCCCTAATTCCCAAAACTTTTTAAATTCGTAAATTTTTACATAACTATGTTACATAGAAACAGTAAACCAGTTGTGAAAACAGTAAATGATAAAAAAATGTAACAGCAAATGATGTATAAATAACATATAATTAATTTTAACATATTTTTTATGATATCCAAAATATATTGAACATTGACAGTGAGGTTAAATTGAACACCCTCAATGTTTACATTGCGGCTGTGTTATAAGTTTGATTTTGTATGTAATATCTGTACTTATATTACGCCATATACGGTGCATCTAAAATAATTCTCATTATTTTAAGTTTAATACAATGGAGTAAAGAATATTATGAGGCACCGCCGTTCTTACCCCATCAGAACTCAGT
>NW_027113345.1:0-12754 GCF_000696795.3 Halyomorpha halys | reverse complement strand
ACATCCTACCGCAACAGCCGCAGGGAGGAGGTTGCTCTGGCCCGCTTGAGAATAGGTCATACTCTCCTCACGCACTCTCACCTGATCAGAAAACTGCCACCTCCAACGTGCAAATATTGTCAGTCCATTCTTACGATTAGACATATTTTTGAAGAGTGTACTCACTATTTGCCAACAATAAACAGGATAGGACTGACCCCAAATTTATCTGAAACTCTGGCAGATGAGGAATCTAAAATTACACGAGTATTTGAATTTTTAAAAGAACATCGCCTCCTTTATAAATTATAACTCCTCTTCGATTTTTATGTTTTTTATTTATTTTATTATTTTTTTTTTAAATTATTTTTCTATTTTTTTTTATTTTTCTATTTTTTATTTATTTATTTATTTTATCCTTTTTTTTTTACTTTTATCATCCCATAGGCGTTGATGACCAGAGGGTTTTACGCCTTTAAGCAATCAACAACAACAAGAAGAATATTATGTTAATAGTCATGTACTATCCAGTTTTTTTATTTTTTGTTTATTGTTTTTGTAGTGGAGCACTAGACTCAGGTTTTGTTTTTAAATAAGATACATCTAAAAATTTGTACTATTCTATAACTTTTTTTTTTTAATGGCTGTATAATTGATTTTAAATTTTTGATTGTGCATTGTTTTTATTTTAGTAAAACTACGAAATGGATAGTGGGAAATCTGCCCGAAATGTTGTTCAGATGTTGAAATATAGCATAACTATAAAAGGAAAGTTTATTCCAGAAAAATAATTTAAATAATGAATTACATTTCGATTACCTCTGCACGTCAAACAGATTAAAAGCTTAACATTCCGCTAATATAAATAGATGGTTATAACAAAAACAGTAAATTATATCTTTGAAAACTGGAATATTTTTTAAACAAAATACATCAAAACAGCCATTAAATTCGTTAAAGTTTTTACAGCTTGGGCGAATTCGGCATCGTAATTGGACGGATTTCCGCTTAACCTAAACGATCCAACTATGTCGGTTTGTACTAATATGGACCATCTTAGCGTCAATTGATCTGCCAGTTTTGAAGGAGCCAATTTTAAAAGAAAATGGAAGCTCCATTTAAATGACAGGTTGCCTTGATGGGCAGTAATTATCCCGGCAGGACTGGTTTGGGGCTCCAGTACCGGCCGATACGGCAGCCAATTTGCCGATCCGCAGCTTAGAGTAACGGGTTTCATCTGCGGGCTTCTCACACCACCGCCAGCTAATAACGACAGATCACGGGTAAGAAGTTATCACCTTAACTGCCACGGCAGTAACACAGGGGTCTATGAGTTGACAGGAGTCACTTTAATTAGGGATTTATGCTTAAGCAAACCTAACTATTACTATAATGCGTATATATGAGACATAACTTTGGTATTTAAAAAAAAATAAAATCATTGAGAACAGGAAAAAACCAATAAAACAGATCAAATCAATGTAGAAAGTACGTCTCACATCAACACACGAAAAAAAAATACACACCAATTAGATATAGCACATCACTCCAAAACACCTCAACTTACATGTGTGTATCTAACTTGATGTGATGAGATTTTATGCCTCTAGACGATTGTCTTCTTTTTTTTAGTATTGATGTGAAATGTACTACCTTTGCATTTATTATGTTTTGCATAAACTAGCATGATAACATCTAGTAATAAACTATACTTCCAAATGTTTAATATTTTAAGGTAACTAGTAAAAACGCAAATGATGAGAAAATTCCCAAACAGAACCAAAGTCTTTTACTCTAAGTTAGGAACAGTATTAGAGATAGCTAAGTCCCAAGATTTTCGTAGTTGATCGGTTTTATCTGAAGCCAAATTATGTTGTATGGATAAAAGACCTGTAAACACTGTAGTGCATCGACTGGTCTTAAATCCACCATTCTTTTTGAAGTACTTATGAAAAACGAAATAGTTTTGAAAAGCCACCCTGGGTTGGCTATTATATTTTTTTTAATCTATAATTTATAATTAAAATCTAAAATGGGCATTTTAGACCTATGAATTTCATATTGAAAAATTTTACAAGGTAAAGACCCGGGTTCGGTCTGTAAAAACAAGTAAGAAATTGTTTAAACATATAGACCACAGCTCTAACCAGACTATCTCCTTCTAATCCACATACAATTCTATATATTAAAAAAATTAAGTTTAGGATTATTTGGACATACGGAATTGAGCTCTGGGGCTCTACCAAACCCTCTTTACAATCCAAAATCCTTGATTCTTCTTATAACGTCACTAATAAACTCATTTGCAAAGACCTTAATATTCCTTTCATTGTAGATTTGAGCCGTAATAGATATGCGTCTTTTCATTCCACACTCCTTACCCGCCCTAACCCATTAGTTTTTAATCACTCATCCTTAACAATCCCGGATAATCCACCGAAGCGTCTGAAAAGAAGATGGCCACAGTACCTTCTAATTTAAATTACTGTTTGAAGTACCACCATTGAGTGGTGCCTTCCCAAGATTTTCAAGTGTTTGAAATTCAACACATATTTACTTAATGAATTTTCTGTACAGTTGTAAATTACAATAAATAGTAAATAAAAAAAGTTTAGGATCGTGTATAATAAATTTGAATTCAAGAATATATTAACTTTTAGCTCAGGAATAGAAGTTGACAATTTTTTTTTATTGACGAAAACAGAAGCAAAGTAAATTAGAAAAATGAAATCTAATCATATATCTGTTCAAAATACAAATACATAAAAGAATCTCGCATCCTATCTGACAAAATTTTTTTTATATATATTATCTGACGCATATTGTTGATTGTACCGTATAATAGTGTACTTTGTGATAGTCTTACTGACTTTGGGATAGTGTAGCACAGAAAATAAAGTAACCGCAATCTACGCTATTGTCATCATTGGAGTACATTTAGAATAAAATCAGAAATTTTATTTCCCAGTATTGCTAATATTAAAGTAAAGCATGACTGAGACATATGCAGTATATTTTAAAAGTAAAATTAGATTTTTAATTAAAATTTTTTTAATTTATAATAGTTTACAAAACTGGAGTTGGAGTAAGTTTCAAAATTTCAGCCAAGAACAACAGTTAACCAAAATAATGTTATACAGGATATCATGTTATGCCAGAAAGCACTGCGGACGAAAGATCTAGCTCTAAGGGAATGTTTGCAAGCTCTAAGGGAATGTTTGCTAGCTCTAAGGGAATGTTTGCTAGCTCTAACAGAATGCACCTTCGGTATCTGCTGCTGTGACCTGCTTCATTATAAGAGATTACTTGGACAAGAAGCAATCTCCGATCACGAAACTGAATAATGAGCTGGTAGAGCTACCGCGATTGTACAACCTATGTAATTTAAGAAGTTAGCCGCAAACAGTAGGGGATATCAATTAGCAACAGTAGTGATTTAATAACCGTTTCGGATTATACAACTCCAAGCTGCATCACGACTAGTTTGGTCAATAGCAGATGATCTTCCAATGGGTCTCCGGTCCAAGGTACCGTTCGCATTTAAGTTACTTGAATTTGGTTTGATTAAGGATAGAAAATGAAATTCAATACAATTCTAAACAATAATAAATGTATTTTATCCCTTTTACAAAGAAACTTTCTTCTGGCATTTAATAATAATCAGAATTTTCTGACCTCCTAGAAAAATAAACATAAACAAATTAAATATATACAATAAAATGGATGTATATATGCAGGCAAATATTGATCTTTGTTTGCCAGAGTGGCATTATAAGATAAATTGCCGGGTCCGCTGAAGGCGGTGTCATCAATGATGGCATGAGTCTGCCATTGAATTTTCCTAAAACCTCCTAGAATTTTCATATTTTTTATTTTATTTTATTTTCAAATCCTCTTTATATATCAATAAAGAGGATTTGAATTGAATTGCCATTGAATTTTCTATTGATATATAAAGAGGATTTGAAAATAAAATAAAATAAAAAATATGAAAATTCTAGGAGGTTTTAGGAAAATTCAATGGTAGACATTGAATTTTCCTAAAACCTCCTAGAATTTTTATATTTTTATTTTTTTTTATTTTCTAATCCTCTTTATTGATATATAGTTACGATTACAAATATATGATAATACAGTGTATATATACAAATTACATACAGACTTTGTTTGCCGTATGGCAGTATAAGTTGAGTTACAGGGTCCGCTGAAGGCGGTTTCACATTGGTAACATCCTAGTTGGGGGGCTTTCATAGAATTTTTATATTGGAAGTTATTTGTTTTTTAATGCATCAAGTGCTCTGAAAATAGTGGGAGTTAAGTTTGTATGTTTATGTTCTGGAACATCAATTTCCAGATTATGTAATTTACCATATTTGTCAATCATGTTTAAAACATTATGAAAATTGGAGTTCTCCCACATATTAAACTGACTTCGACGCACTTTGAAAAAACAAAATATTCCAAAATTAAAAAGAGCAAAATTTTTATTATTCAATGCCTTAAAGTCATAAATATTTCTACACAATTTCCCCATTGAAAATTCGATATCTCAGGAACTATTTCGCATACAATTCTATTAGGACTTATACTTGATGAAAAAATACTAATCTTCATAAGTAGAGTAGTTTTAATGATACCTGCCACAATAAATAAGTCAAATGTTGTTCCTGATTGCTTAGAAAAATATTAGGGTCCGATAAACTGTATCGCGGAATGTATTGAACGTAGAGTTCCATTATAGCTCTGAACTTCATTAAATGCCACCATGGAGTATTTTATAATTATCATATTTTTTAGAATAGTAATGTTCATGACATTTGCCTAAAATAAATTAATAATATGATGATTTCCAGTTACTTGGAAATAAAAAATTGGATTTGGAAAAAATATATTTCGTAAATTATACAACATAAAGAACTCAATTAGGACCCAAATTAGAGCAGCTCGTTAAGTGCACCGTGAAAAGGTTTATGATGATATTTCAGCTAGTTATAAAACGTAAAGAGTTAGTAATAAGCCTGAAAATTTAGTGCGGTGCGCGCATCACATAACAACTTTTACTTACTAACCTACTTACGTCTCCAAGTTGTGTTTATATTGGTGGGCCGGTGTTGAAGTTATCGTTTTTTGTTTTGATTTTCGAACAAAACATCAATGGTGAAAATTATACACTTAAAATATTTATTTTTCTGACGCTATAATAATTCGATAAGGTTTCTGGAAGTGGAAATAAAGAATAGAAATTTTGTTTTCTACCAAAAATACAACTGTTTCACAAAAGATAAGGAACTGGTGTTGCAATCGGGTGGTTTCGATTTTTTACAGTAGGACATCTATTTTGCTTCATACAACTTTATTTATTCAACAAATTCTTAAATATTTTATATTTAAACATACATACCGCGGGTACAATGATCTTGAATTACAATTATCAGTCAGTATGGAAGAAGCTGCTGTTAGAACAAGATTGGTTTAAAACAAAAATTATCCTAGAAGTCTGTAAAAATAAAATTTGATGTTGTATTATGTTTGAGCGTTGGTTTGAAGGATTATTATTCTGTACAGAAAATAAGAAGATTCTTCAAGGAAAATTCATTATCTTGTACTGCTTCTTAAAAATGTATGCTTATTTAGGTTTATATTATTTTATTTTGATTAAATTTATTTTATCTATAATTATATTCATCACTGAAACTAAAATAAGGATCTCATGTTACTCGACTATTTTTGAAATAAATGTTGTTAAATTTAATGACGTGTTTTTATTTTATTTTATATAAAACACCTGATGTGCAATTCGTCCCTGGTGAGAAAAACATTCAGAGCAGCTATCTGCACACACGGCGTGCAATCTTATTTGTACGAAGGGAGTTACAAAGCGACTGATTTTTATTGCAAATATGTTTTTTATCAAAATTGGCTAGTTTGATTCTGAAATTTCAACATTCCAAAAAATGTTTGATTCTGGGGATGATCTCAAAAATATGTACTGTCTCAAATGGATTAGCCTTTGTCAGACTATTTCAATGAGGATGAAATCTATCAGATCTTAAAGAATACTTAATTTAACATTGATACACCAAAGTTAATCAAATTCGTAAGTGCCGTTTTTTGAGAAATTCAAAGAAGTGTGAGAAATCACTTTTATGAAGTGGCATTCCCGGCCTGTCGATTGTATTAGGAAATTTGCTGTCACACTACTTTACTGTGGTATTTTTCAAGCATAAGAATCCATTGGATAAAAATAGTTTGAACTTGACTCAATTATAAAAAAAAAAAATGTAAGCAATTTTCATTAGAGTAATACAGAGTAGAACTCACAATTGTTAAACCAAAAATCAATGTTTTTAGTCAACAGAATCTTTTAATTTACTAGACAATACTCATTTTAAAATATTTCTTTGCATAATAATAAATCATTTAAATATTAGAATAATAAAGAACTTTGTGTAAACAACAAAGAAAAAAATGTATAACAAAATCAAGTTACAATCTCGTAATAACTGCAAAACTTTTATGTTATTCCTGCTATTATTTTTACCTTTATTTCATTATGATATTTATTGTTTGGGTACTTTATTATTATTATTAAATAAAATTAAGTAAATAGAATAATAGATATCATAAAGATGACACTTTTTAACAGTTTAGAATTAATGTTCAGAAAAAAATGAATGGATATATTATCAGGAAATGGAGAGAACAAATGGAAATAAATATTTTAAGCTGACAGATCCCTCATCCATCGAACCCAACAACTCAACAATCAAGCTGCCAAACCCCACGTTGATGGGTCTATAAGATCTTAACCTGTCCCGCCAAATATGGTACTTCAATCTTCTCCATCTTTATTCCAGATCTCTATCACTATAAATCATTTAAATAGTTTAAAACCTGACCATTGAAATGGCAAATCACAAGTCAACCGAGAGTTACAGCTATTTCCTTCGAAGTAATGAAAGATATTTGGTTTAAAATTAAAAATAATAATATTTTTATTATGATGAAGAATAAATTAGAACTTAATTGTATTTTATTATTATTATTTATTTATTTTTTATTTTTATTTAACTCGTATATATGGTATGGCTGTGCACTTACATCCATAATACCTATTGCTCTCATTGAGAGTGGCGAATAATATTATTTCAATAAAAGTTGGGAGAAAAAAAAAATGAGAAAGTTTTCCAAATCTACTATATTATATATTACATTACACAGAATTTTTCAGGAAGAAAGTTTTTAAGGGTGATATAGTTTATCAAAAATGTAGTGCAGTCCCACTAACCTTACTTTCCTATCTCAACATGTTTCTGAGCATGATTTTTTGATAGGTTTTCCAAAAAACAGAAAAAAAAAAGGAACGTTTTTTCTATAAAATCCTGCGTTTAAAAAAAAAAACTTTGGAAAACCCCTAGTAATGTATTTGCGTAATTCTATCTACATTCCAGGTATTATATGGTGATTTAAATCCAAGGCAATATTATACTAGTATACATCTTTCCATTTCCATTATATATGTATTGTATGAATTTAATAATAAGGGAGGACGAAAAAAAAAAAAAGTGATTTCATTATAGATGCTTCATTTCGTCAGCTAGCCATGAGATTATGAGTGCCTGTAATTATTTCTGTTCTTGTTTTTTTAGTAGTAATGTTAACCAATTTCAGCAAACAAGATGTGATTTAAAAAAAAGTTATGTTTCTTAAGACAGTTCGAATGAGTTCTTAAAGTCAGAAAAATTGTAGAAGCATCCTACATTCCGATAATAGAGATTTATATTACTAGAATGAAACATTCAATTTTTTTAAATTTAAATAATATAAAAATTGAATTGTATATCTAAACGAACTTCAGAGTTGACAGCTTAAGCGATGCCATTTGACGTGGTTAGTTATAGTTCAATATAAATTCTTTTGCAATATGAAAATGAAAAAATTGAAAAGGAGCGTAGTAATGTAAAAGTAACAGGTTGTGGTGTCAGATTTTTTTTAAATAATTTAAAACTGTATTTACATAGTATACATCTAGTAAGTAGTAGTTGTTAGATTACAATGGTATGACCTAGACATGTAGATAAACAACCCATTGATAGCACTTTAATAACATTTCTACAATAAAAGATCTCGATGTCATCTTCTTTTCAAGTGCCTCGAAGGATTGTCCAGAATGGAATAGGAAACGAGGTTAGAAACTAGTAGGTAGGTGGTTAAGAAGTTTATAATGGAAGGATAGATATCTTGTTCGGTCAAGATCGGTTGGCTATGGAACATTAAGGTCTTTATGGAGGATTATGTTCAACTCAAAGTAAGAAGAATTTAGGATTTTAAGAAGGATTTTTGATAGCAAGGATTGGATACGAAAGGAATTCGAAGGTTTTGTGGAGCCCCAAAGCTCAACTCCGTTGTTCAGAAAGGCTTTAATAGTCACGTAGATCAGTCTTTTGTAATGGATTGAGAGTTTAGACCGTTTGTCTAGTAAGTGTTGTAATAGTCCAATACGCTAGAATTAAATTTTATTTTCGTGTTTTCACTAGATTTATGTGTTATTAAAATTATTAGAACATTCTGGAACGAGTTTGAAAAGTAAACTTACCTATATAAACCGATCATATGTATCAGAAATGTAATAAGCGTTTAATTTTATTTATTTATTTTTTTTATTAACATATTCAGATCCCATCAACATATCCGCGTACAAGCAATTCATGTACGTGAATCCTTGTACGGAAAAAAATACATAAAAAAGAGGATGACTATCATGAAAATGGAATATTATTATAAATTTTATATCTGAAGTAAGATCCAGCTCCGTGCTAATCGCTTAATGTGATTCACTCTAAAAAGAGATAAAAATTAAGGCAGGTCTTGGAACCGGTTCCTCGTCATATACAAATTGGATACGGAAGGGAAAGGTAGAACGTTTTCAGTTAATAACATTTCATTATAATTTATGTGGGGATATAAAGAAGATTTTTGATATATTTTCTTTATTATTATCGATGGCAATGGTCAAGAAATGGCCAGCCCAATTCAAGTCTTATCATAAAATTTGCATACAGTTGGTTGTGAAAATAGTTTAAAAAAAGGGTTTTTTAACAAATAGTTCATTTAAAAAAAAATAAAAGTAACGATAAAAAAGTAAACAGACTAAATCTGAAAAATGTGAATTAACATAACAATGAGGGTTTTTAAACTTATGGGCAATGTTTTATACACATAAATCACCTTGATGAATAGGAACAGTAAACTGAAAGACAATAAATCGGACTGAAGACTCGCAACCATAGTCACGTATCTTAACCATCAAAACTTTGACCTTGAGCCTGTTTTGAAATCGTTTTAAGACTTTGAAGATCAGTCTCTGACTTAATTTTTTATCCTTCACGGCCGAGATATGATTTTTTAATTTTTTTTTTTTTTCGTGAAAACCATATTGAATAAAAAAACCCGTAGCAACCGATGTCTAGAAAAGTATTGCTTCGTTAGACGATCCTAGTAGCAAAATAAAAATTATTTTTATATATAAATTTTTCAAATTGCAGAGCAATGTTTTATGCAGATGATATTACGTTTAGTAACAAGAACACGAAACTCAAAGACAATAAATCGAAATGAAGAAACACAAACAAAATTGGGTAACTAAATCACCAAAATTATTGAGCTTGACTCTTTTTTAACTGGTGATATCGTTTCATGACTTTGAAGCCCTAAATGGTAGTTCAACATAAACTGTGAGTTTGTGTCATAAGATTCTCAGCTCCCACTGGTATTGAATAATAGTTGGGAAGCAATACTATAATAAACACTATATTTCGGAAATTTAGACTTTGAGAATAACTGTCGTAAATTTCTTTGTACATGAGACAAGGTATCAGGGCTCTTCAAGGGCAACAGAACCTTTGTGTATGAGCACTGCAAAAATGTAAACTAGAAGCAGTGATTCCACTACGGAGAAGTAGCTGGAGAGAGAGAGTTCAGGCACTAGGAAAAGGATAGTTATACAAGTCGTTTGACCTCAATACATTGCCTAAAGATCTGATCCTAGCAGATAATGCCTGATGTTTATCGCTGAAGTCAGGAGTTGCTTGTAACATACTTTTATAAACAGTTTATTAATCAATGACAAAATAACATCCACTATCCACTGTATCGCCGATCGTATATAACTGGTTCGGATTAAAAAAGCAGAAAAAATAAACTTCCTTAATAACAGAACACAAATGTTGAGAGCTATAAATATAGCATTTACGATACAGTAAGTCTCTTAGTAAGTAAAAAAAAGGGTCAGAAAAAACAGTGACATGGTTCAGCTATATCTTTTAACAGCTTCCATGTACATCTACCACAATCTGAGTTTTAATTTATCTTATTCCACAATTCTGACTGCTAAAGAATAATTTCTAGCCGTAAATGTAAATTTTCCTCTCTTTGTAAATATGGTAAGACATTCATGTGGAAATGTATGAAAAACAATTGTCTTTAAATTAAAAAAATTCCACTTACACAAGTTTTATACGTCAAGGAACAAATTTCGGTGCAACTGTCTGTCTGTCTGTTTCATAATGGCTTCTTCCACAGATTTAGTTCTCAAACTAAATACAGGGGAAGGGGAAGAAGCTATCTACAAGTAAACAACCTACTCTAATTATGATGGGAGGATCGAATTTTCATTCAGTGGGACCCACAACAAAAGTCAACCATCCAGGCTTGATTCTGATCTGCGCGGCTTCAGTTGCCAAGTTGCTAAGGTTACGCCTTAACTCATCCGACTACGGCCCTGATTGCATAATTATGCAAAATATACAATTTTACATAATTAATATCGTCATTTGGTCATCGGATTGTTTTTCTCTTTGAACTTGTAACTCCGATTCAAAGTGCTCCACTAAAATTCAATTACCATGACCATATTACTATACAATAAAATTCTGTAATTTATTTAAATAATCTTGTGAATATAGGATTAGTAACCAGACCACCAAGTAATCTATTCTAAGTTCTTAGATCGTGGTTGATAGCACGAAGTTCATTTTCTCATTATTTAAATTAACGATTATGCTCGAGACGTATATGATGTTTTCATGATACAATAGAAATACATTAGAAATAATAAAGTAAGTTTATTGTATACTCAGAAGAACAAATAAATTATTTATCATAGATAGCGATTTCAGGCCAGAATTTCGGCCTATATTCATTTAATAAAAGTTAATTCAAACAATTCTATATTTAAATGCAGTACATAATAAACTAATTTTAACTCGTTAATCAGATTACAGATTGAATATTGCTGTTTGATTTGGTACCCTAATTCAAAGAGCAAATGAGGGGGAGAAAAGGCACTGATAGAACAACATAAAAATTTTTTTTAAGGTTTGTTTATAATAAAACACTAGGAGTAGATTAAGACTGTAATACATTGGAGAAGACAGAAATGAAATGTCGTGAAATTAGATTCAGTTATACGATCACTTTTTATTGAACATTTTGCTTATTTGGTGAGCTATTGTCTTTAAATAAATAATTATCCTTCAAACTCAATTTTTAACGGTTGCAACAAAAAACAAATATTTGTACAAAGAAAACCGTAAAAAAAAAAAGAAAACAGGAATTTGAAAAATTAAACGCCATCGAAGTATGTTCAGGCAGAAAGTGGTATCGTAAAGTATTGGCGGTATCTGATGAGGTCTCGCGACACATCCTTGGAATTTAGAACATTGGAACGGCAAGGTTTGATAAAATCAATAAAATAAATAAAAATATGAGAGAAACCTTTCGGTTCTTAACGTAACACATTTTTTTACATCATAATTTAGGATTTCTCCCTCGCAATAAAATACAATAATTATTCATGATCATAAAATTATGATAAGTAAAAAAATAGATCAAAATGGTTCATCCACCAAAACCATTGATTTTTTCAGAAACATCCAGATACGCTACATTTTTTAATTCCTCTATGGCAAAGTGAAACTAGTTTAACGCACAATCAGCTACGTTTATGACGTTAATCTCTGTAGAAGTGGTAGTTTTCATGAATTTTGCAGATGAAATTTTGTCCGTAGAACAATAAATCAACATTTTTTGAATTTATTTTGGCAAATAAAGACTACTAATCCTATGAATAACAACGTCATGGACTACTTAATGGTACATTCAACTAGCTGTATTTTAGGTGCTAATAGACATCTCTACGTCAAATGGTCTCAGAGATATAATTTTCCCAAAATAAATTCACTAAGTACTGATTTTTCGTTATGAAATGTTCTTTTTTTTAAAAAACTGTATCTATTATGGCTTATATTTCAGCAAATTTACTTTATCTAAAATGATGTTCTGCCAGGTTTTATATTTTGTAAGCTCCAAATGAAAAATGAATTTTTTTTTTCTTTTTGGAACAGTCACCGTTTTTTACTCCTAAATATACGTAGTTTTCATTAAAGTAATCAAAAATTACAGTGAAACAACTGTTTTTTTTCCCACGTGATCTTGGTCTATATATAATTCATCTGTTTTTACTATTTTTCTGTAATTATTTTATATGCAATAAAGGTTTTGTCCTTTATTCTGTTTTTTGTTTTCCTCTATCCCCCGAGTAAGTAAACTTAGAATCGACAGCTTAGAGAATGTTTATAATCAAATATTTGTTAGTGAATTACAGCTGTGAATGTTAATCTGATTTTGGTGATATAAGGGATTGTCTGGCTTAAAACCTAGATTTTGGTGATATAAGGGATTGTCTGGCTTAAAACCTAGATTTTGGTGATATAAG
>NW_027113344.1:0-1242 GCF_000696795.3 Halyomorpha halys | reverse complement strand
GGTTTTAATTGATATAATATTATTTTAAATTAATACCTATATTAAGGTGGTTTATTTGGATTTATTTAAAATACTTTTTAATTAATATTGAGTGATTAGTTGAAACCGTTAGTAATAGATTGTCCGGGTGGTGTTCAATGAACTATAAAAAAATAATTAATAAAAAAACTATGAATCGGTAACTAACGTTTCGCACCACTTTGCAGGGCTTCATCAAGGCTATAATTGACAACAAGTTATAAACATTGTAAAATATTTAATTAATTATATTGAAAGAAGATAGTTGACCGTTTGCAGTAGATTGTAGGAAGGTAGTCCAGGTGGCGATCAATAAAGCTATCAAAATAGTAAAAAAAAAAAAACTTTATCGGTAACCAACGCTTCGCACCACTTTGCAGGGCTGCATCAAGGTTACTTGAGAACAAGATATAAATGGGTTGTAGTTGTATAGATTTAATTTAATTTATTAACTATTTAAGATTAATTATACTATTTATTATAAAAAATATTTTTAATGTCAATTAAATCGTTGATAGTTGTTAGTCTACTATACTGTGAACCATAGCATAAATTATTAGGACTCTGTCATGTTTTTTTACTTTCACTAAACTATAAATGGAATATACAGTCAGGAAGTATTCTGATCGTGATAAACTTCGAATTTGAACTTTCGATGTAAATACGCGTTTTGAGTTACCTTGAGTCCAGATAACCTACACTTGCAAAATGTTCCATGTAGTTTTTGTGAACAACCTAGTTTTTAACCTGCGTTCAACTAACATCTACTAATAAATGGAACTTATTTTTATGAAATGTTTGGTTTCAGTTTACTTAGCAATATTCTCATAAATTATTAGCATTCCATGTTTGTCATCTTTTGTACATAGGCAGCCACATGTTGAATACTTGATCGAACGAAAACCGCCTGTGGTTTTGTTGAATAAATGATTTCGTGGGAAACATAAAAAAAAAAAAAAGGTTTTTCAATAATTTAAAAGAAAAAAAACCACAATACACAGAACTTGATTTTTATATAAATTATTGCCACATAAAGAAAATTCATTATTGGAAGATTATTGATTGACCGTGTGTAAAGATGAAAGGAATATGGTCCGGGTGCGGTCAAAAAAACTCAAATAGTAAAATTATACTATTTTATTGAGCCAACGTTTCGCCCCACGTTGCAGGGCTTCGTCAGGGCTAAAAAAGATACAAACACATAGTTATAGAAGGAAAACAAAA
>NW_027113343.1:39200-49654 GCF_000696795.3 Halyomorpha halys | reverse complement strand
GACGACTTGATTAGTGACAAAGTAGGGAACATTAAGAATTATACAAGGGATTTTTGATTGTAAGAATTAGATACAAGAGGAATTCGATGCTGTCGAGCCCCAAAACTCAACTCCTTATGTCTAGGTAGGCCTTATTATAGTCATGTACACATTAGTCTTTTGTACTGAATTGGAAGTTTAGATCGTTTGTCTAGAAAATGTTGTAGCAGTCGGAATAGACGAGCAGTTTCCAGTCTTTTCAGTCTTGTATGAGAATTCCATGTCAGTCGTTTGTCGAGATGTAGTCCTAAGCAACGGATTTTTTCGACAGGAATAAGTGTGGTATTAGTACAGGATACTGTGGTGCAGAACGTCATGTGTATATGACGATGGGTAAATGTGATTTATTGGAATTTATTTTAATCCTGGAGTGTTTGTACGATTCATCAAGGGTGGTGATGTGGGATTGGAGAGTTATGAAAAAATTAAACAAAAACAATATATAAAAGGAAACCAATAAAATAAATCCATCTACCTTATCAAAAATTATAATGACTATAATAAATAATAAACTGATTATGATCGTATCAAACAGAACTACTGTAATAACAACTATGATTATCATTCACACAAACTTCAATAATCTACTTTTACTCTTAAATTTTTATTTTAAAAAACTCCCAACGTTTCGATCCTTAGGCCATTTTTAAGGAGACAACCTTAATTATCGAATTGTCATAATTCATTAAATTGTATTTTTTGCAGGCTAATTTTCCATGTCTTATAAATCACATAATTTCATTTATAATATAATAATATTTATAAATAATATAAATCACATAATTTCAATACAAAACTATTCTTCAAAAATTGTTTTTCTTTTTATTTTAAACTCATTAACAACATATCGTTAAAAGCTGAAAACATAAAAATGAAAATATGAAATAAAATTTATGGCATAGGACATGACGAAGTCTATTTTTTTTTTTCGTACCCTCATCTTAAAAAATTAAATAATAATTAAGTACAATAAATGTTAATGAGAAATGCTTCCTTCTTTTGTCCAAAGGTATTTTAAGGTGTATAGTGAAGTCCATATACAGTTTGTGGAGAGTAAACCCTGTGGCGCAACGAATAACGCGTCTGACTACGGATCAGACCAAGTCTCTTACACGTACCATATGGAATTTATTTATACCTTTAAATGGGCCAATTCTCCTGAAATATAATTTTCGTTTCTTTGAGAATGAGTACTGATTTTTAATATGAATCTTACACTCTGTAGTCATTTAAGTTCTGATTTTTTTTTTATTTCAGTATATTTTATAGTATTTGATTCCCTGATTGAATTATATCCATCATCTATCTTGTTAGACAGTTCTCTGATATTAAACATTTTTCATCAGTATTATTTTTCTTCATTATATCATTAGTAAATAAAGATAAAGTTTCAATATTTAGAAGAGATCCTTAAGACTTTGGAACCCTCAACCATCACAAGAACCTCTTGAGGAGAGGATAATTGTGATATTCGAGCATCACTTCACTAAATATAGAAGGTGGTATTTGTGTTGATCAAGTTGTAAGCCTTAGGTTCAAACTGCCATCAATAACTGTACTCCTCTTGTAATTAGTTCGTTGAGGTAAATTTCAATTAAATAAGAGAGAGCCATCTCAGAAATTCTGTCACTCTGTTCAATGTTAGATCAGTTCTCTAGAATATTATATAGTGGCTTTTAATTGGAAATGTTTGTTACAGTGATATAAAATATACATTGTTGAATCACTTATAACATTTGATGGAACTGGAATTGCAAATCTCGTTCGTCATTAAACATTAAATGAAAAACCTTAAAAAAAAAAACATTATTCTGTTAAATAATCATTTCGCTACTATTCATGATAGTGATTATGATTTCTAGTGATGACATAAAATCTCTTTTTCTAGTAATGACCATTATATCATGCGCTAAAACATTTGTTGCTTATCATAAAATATCAGTTTCTAGACTGAATGTACGTAAATACGTTGAGTAAATCTGATATAGATGTGCCGTATCTAGAATTCAAATAATTCTAAACTAAATAGTTTAGGAATAATTCCAAGTTTTAGTTTTTTATCCTTAAAGATAGTGACTGAAATAATTATTTGACCTATAACACTCATACACTCCTTTATTAACATTTTTTTATTAATGATTGGAGATCATTAATCTGCGATCAACTATCTACACCTCATTATTCTTTATTTTAATGTATTAGTTACAACTTATCAGAGCACTTAACCCGAAACGTTTAGTACTCTTAACAGTGTATCGAACTATCAATAAAAAATCGAATGTATAAATTTTAAATTCATGTTACTCTAACCTAATAAATACAGAAGACACAATATATAAATAACAGACACATATAAATAACACAAAATATAAATAACAGACAGACTACCTGCAAGGGGAAAAAAACAATATCAAACCTACCTTAATTACAAAATCTACGCAGTTCTAGTCTAAACTTGGAGTTGGATCACAATGTAGAACTCACTGTAATAGACAATTGTAATGTTTTTATCAAACAATATTTTAATTGTAATTGTCATTAATTATAATTGCAATATGTACTTGTAGTCTTATAGTAATTAGTTGAAGAAACTATTTGTTCTAAAAAACTGTTTTTCCTCATTATAATAATAATAACATTCTTCATTTATTCTGGGACATCATTATGCAAAAAACAAAGTTGGAAAACGTCGCCTAAATAATGTTGTATTATAGACTTCTCAAGACCCACAAAAAATATATAATAATGAGAGATAGTCGACCGTAGATAGTATATAAGAGGAGAAGATGGTTAGGGGTACGGTCAAAATATAACACAAATAAGTCTTTAATAGTGCCAACGTTTCGGCCAGAATTTCTAGCCTTCATCAGGGCTAAGGATAAACAGCAAGATAAGAACCAATAAATACAAAAAAACAGAATGGCATAAAGTAAATAGTTGTACGGAATGAAATTAATAAAATTAAAGTGATGAAAAAAGTGGAAAATAAAATGAATATATAAGTAATTGAATAAATAAGTACAAATTATATAATTAAGGTAATAAAATAAAAAATTGAAGAAAAATTTCAAAGGAATATGAATATTTTAGTTTATTATTTGACTGAATTGTACCTCCAATCCTGCTTGTATAACTTTTTTTCCATAGCGTTATTCAATGTCAAATCACCCGATAAAAAATTAATTTGTCACTCACCCCCACAGATTTTGATGAAACCATTCGCTGCTGACTTGTATTGAACTCTTAATAAATACTGCAATTTTCGGATGTTGATGTTGATGTTGACCTATAGGTTTTATGCCCAATTTCAAAACAACCACCTAACAGCAATTTTTGTTTTTGTATAATTAATTATATTCTACTATTCATAATTTTTCTTGAGATTAATTTGTTATAATTATATTATTATAACATATATTAATTATTTGTTCGAGAGTGGTTAACATTAATTAAAACACAAATTTCTTTGATCTTTTACTCTTAACTGATGTATTAATTGACGTAAGGTTGACTAAATTATTTACTTTTTTAATGATAATATTATTTAACAATCAGTTGATTATTTAAGAAATGGATTGTATTATGTTATGGCAAGAAACTGATATAAAATCAAGAAGAAATACCTTGACCTACATACCTTTTTTTTTCTACAATCATTTCTACTTTGTGATTAAAACCAGTTACCAGGCACGAACATTATGGTAATGGGATGACGAGTACTTTTTATTATTATTTTTTATTAATTTTTTTTATTGTTAGCAAGATACAGTATTTCAGCTGAGATGAGAATGGTGGACAAGGGCGTGGCTAGCCTGGACCAACGGCATAAGTCCAGGTTTTCCTTAGCTCTCTCGTTGGACTCCAGCTATTGTTATAAACCAATACTACTGCGTGATCTCAGTGTTCTTTAAATACCGCTACGTCTTGAGAATGCTAGAGTGAAAGAGAATTAAATTAAATCTTTATCCGCAACACTGATAATTACTTTTCGCTTACAAAGTTACATGTATACTATAAATATGCTAGTCTCCACCAACTTCTAGCTGTCTACCAACTTCAAACTCCCTGACCACGGTTCTTTTATTTTGCTCGTGTTGAGTCCTATTGATATATCCCTACTCTTGATAAACCACAAATGTTGTTCATATAATTCAAACCTCTTTAAACCTTTATTGTACTGTATACATCTTTGAATGAAATAAAATTTTTTTTTTTAGGATTTAGTATTTTTCTTTTAATCATATATCCAAATTCACAATACTTGAAAATTGTCTACTAGATTTATTAGAATCATGAAAACACTTTGAAATTTATAGCTTAAAACAATTTATACGATGTAGAATAAGATTTTAAGAAAATTCTCTGCAAAACATAAAAAATTAAGATGTTAGGAATATTTTTCAAACTGCAGTATTTGTAATTAAAAATTTCTTTTATTATGTTTATTGGAAATCACAACTGTACATATAATTATACATTTAGTAAAATTGAGGTATGTTATTATGGAGTGAAACTACCCTTTGGTTGCACTCTGATGAAGTTTTTCATTAGCAGCTCTCGTAACCGTCTACTTTTTAGGCACCTCAGAGAATTGTCAGGAATGGAAGAGGAAGCAAGTTTGGAAACTAGTGGGTTTGGATGTTTAGGGAGTTTATAATAGAAGGAATGATATCTGGTTCGGGCTAGATTGGTTACATATGGAACGTTAAAATCTTTATGTACGATTTTATTTGTGACAAAGTAAGTAGTATTGAGGATTTTACGTAGGATTTTGAATAGTTAGGATTGGATACGAGAGGAATTCGAAGGTTTAGTGGAGCCCCAAAGATCAACTCCGTATGTCCAAATTGGCTTTATTACAGTCATATAGATCAGTCTTTTGTAATGAATAGGAAGTTTAGACCAGTTTTCTTTCTTTTCAGTCTTGCGTGAAGATTCCAGGTTAGTCATTTGTATGATCCAGATGTAATTCAAGGTAGTGAATCTGTTCAAAATCGGTAAGAGCTACATTATTATAGGATACTGGAGGGCAGTCAGTAGATTTACGACGAAGAGTAAAGGTGATTTGATGGGATTTGTTAGGATTTATTTTAATCCTCCAATTACGACACCACTCTTCAAGGGCCGTGATATGGGATGAATGTGAGATGCAATTAAAGGGTTATTATTAACTGCGAGCACACAAGTGAGCCAAACGCCAGTTATATGCCAACCCCAATCTCTCTGACTATAGTTTTTTTTTATTTTTGCTCATGTCGACATTTATTGATATGCCAGTTATAATATATTTATCCTTTCACTTTCCAGAGCTGCCGGCCGGAGACGGTGGTGAAGAAGGCTCCTGGTAGAGGAGGTGTCGTCCTGGCAAGCTCTGTCATGTCCGACGAATCATCAGCCGCGCGGGCGATGCCCTGCCTGGTAGTAGCCATCTTGCTGGCTGCCATCACCTGACTCTGAGGATCTGTTGCTGTTGTGGTGGAGGAAACTGTCTCCTCCGAGGTTGTGATGAAAAGAACTTTTCGTAGCTATTGTATAATGTATATCTAAATTAAAAAAAAAAAAAAGTAAAAAATAAATAAAACTATTCTGTGTTTCTAACATTTAGGAATTTATAATTTTTTTATTTATTATATTCACTTAATTATCTCATTATCAAATTCATTGACATACTATCTAACATGGACTCGACTAAAGACATGGTTCCTAACCAATCTAAAACACAGACATTTCCAAATTATAGCCATTTAATAATAATAATTATATACAATATGTATTTTTTTTGTGCCATCGTATGATCGCAGTACTCCACTTACTGTATATTTCATTCATACGAAAGCGTATCAAAAAAATACTTAATCTCTAATTTTTTTTTTCCTTGACTCTTCAAGGACTATATTTTTTATGTAAAGCACACAACTTTAAAACGTAATTGTACTACTACCGCCATCTTTAAATAAAAATAAATATTTTGTTTAGGATTTAGTGAGTGTGTTCTAAATAATATATCAAAATGCACTATACATGAAAATTGTCTATTGAATACATTAGTCATGAGAAAATTTTGAAATTTATAACACAACCGACAAACATTTCATACAATGTAGAATAAGATTTTTTTTTAAATGTACTGCAAACAAAAAAAAGAATTTTGATTTTTTCAAACTGTTTGAATACTAATTGGTTTATTTGTAATTAGTACTCTAATTACTAATAAATTAATTAAATTTTTATTTTTCTCAAACTATTTGGATAGAGTACTAGTTGGTTTGGAACCTGGAAGTACATTGTAACTTACATAATTTATTTTGGAAATTTTTATTATGAATTTATGATATTCTGCTCAAGAGTAGAAGCCAATATAACATATTTGGTGGAGTACAATAATTTTAATGTTTTGTTTGTGTTTTTAAAATATCATAATCATATTCTCTGGAAAGGATTGCATTAAAAAAAAATCCTTGATCTCGAGTTTCCACACATTTTCTTCAGTGTTTAGCAATATTTATACGAAAGTTAGCTTGTATGTATTGTAATGTAAATGAAAATGATTTTACAAATTACTGTTGATTCTATTTACAATTCAGCATCAGTTCATGAACTGAAAAAAATTACCCTAGTCAGGCAAAACTATTTTGTAATGTAAGTACCTAATTTATTCTTTATCTCATTTATTTTTTTTACACTGAGCGAAAAAAATAATTAAACTAAGAACCAAAATTTTTAATCAGGATTAAAGGTAAAAAAAATACTGATAATATATTCAAAGATTTAAAAATATATATATTAATGTTGGTAAACCATATAAGTTAAAAATTTAAACTATAGTAAAATTATCTCAATAAAAAATAATGAATATATAGTTTAATGAAAAAGTATAATTTTTTTATACCAATTTCATTAGACACTATATAGAAACTGAATCAAACTTTTTTTTTTGTGATATAAATATTCTGGTCATTTATTATTACAATGTAATAAAATAATTTTATTTGTGATATTGGCATTTGTGAAAATATTTAAAAGAAAAGAAATCCAATACAGCATATTATAAAATAAGTTCGTTGACACAAATAAAATTAATCAAAATATTTAAAAAAGTATTTAAGGACGAAAAATGAGAAACAATATTTTTAAGAGGATGCACCGTCTATTTTGTAATTGTAAATATAATTTATGGGCCAATTAAATTGGTAATTATATAAATTTCTGTATACCTTTAGTTATGAAATCAATGAATAAAAAATGGAAGCCTATAATAGTATATTTGGAGTTAAGAATGTCAAAATTATTTTTTACTTTGTCCCCAATAAAATATATAAAAATTATTTTTAATTTTAATCATTCATTTTAGTAATTTACTAACTACCTCAAATCTAATTGCAACTTTATAAAATGTAAATCACAATTGTAAATTTATATTATTAATTGTAAATATGTAAATATTATTAATCATGAATGTATATATATTTGTGTGTGTGAGAATACCTTTTCTTGTTCATAAAAATTAATAAATAAAAATATTACAGATTATTTGAATTCGATTTATTTAACTTCTGTTCGACCTCTGTGTTCATAGCAATAGTACAAGAGCCCGGTGAAGTCAAAGAAAAAAAGTCAATTATTTCACCCCAATATTCGATTATATAAATGAAAAATACGTATAATTAGTAGTAAAAATGTATGGCATAGCAGACAATGAGTTTGCATAGTATAGTTAGGAGGAAGAAAAAATGGTGGCTGTTTCAAAACGTTAAAAGAATTTTTTTTTTTTTCATTGGGTCCTCTATATCTATGAAATAGCAGGGATAGTAGGTTTTATTTACACAATACTCACTGACAACCTCCCCTCGGGAATTTGTGAGGCCTATTAGCCAATGAGTGGCACTCACAAAAATAGGCGTGGGAGTGAGCCCTTGGACCTCCACGGTCTGTCGTGCCAATAAAGAAGAAAGAAGAAGAAGTAGATAAACTATGATTTAATATATTTAAGCAAATATTATGAAAACTACTCCTCCTGCGATAATGAACGTAATAAAACGATTTATAGCACATTAAATTAGCTTTAAATTGAGTGCTAATTGACATTATTACGCCCCATGCTTCCTGAGATATAGATTTCTCAAAATATAGATTTTAGCTAACTAAGGATTTTTTCAGAACATTTTTTATGGAATATTTCTTTTCAAGAAACTGTAACTCGGCAACTATTCAAAGTAAACAGCTCTGTTAGGGCTCATACTTTTTTTTAATTTACTATATTTTAAATGATGCTCTATTAGCTTTTCTAGTGTTGTGAGTAGTTTTAAAGAAGTAGAGCTCTGAATAAAAAAAGTTTTTTTTAATGTATTAAACGGCCTTTTTTTATTTCGCCTTACATTCTTTCTATACTTGGCAGATTCATAAATTTTGACTAATTGTTGTTTTTTGTTAGTGCTTAAGGACGTAAATACAGTCAGCAACGCCAATATTTTGTCTAGAAATTATCTAGTTTTTTAACTGTTAGTTTTCAAAATGTTAGTAGGATATTTTGGAATTATTTAATGTTGTCATGTATTTTATAACTGTACAAAATTTAGTCCCTGAAGGGGTAAGTAAAGTAGAGAGAATGGCTGCCTCTCACGATCCTGTGGTGATGGATCACGATCGCAGTCTCATGCGTCGCTGATGTATCCGGTCCAAGGGCCCCGTCGTCTTTTCCTTGCTGAATAAACTTACAAAACCGGATTTGCAAATCCGACGTAACCCACGATGAATTCCCTGAAGAAGGGATAGTTCACTTCTTACATCAAATGAGGGAAGTCCGACTTGGCGAGGATGAAGATCCCTCAACAACCTGGTTCGATGTCCTTCTTTGGTGGTGCTATCTTCTAACACATCTTCTGCCTCTTCAGGGTCTCCGCAGGTGGGACTTGCCAAGGTTTGTTCTTACCGAACCTCTTCCTCTTTCTCGGAGTCCCCTGTGTCCTGTTAGGATCTGTAAAATCTAGTAGGATACTCTTAGCCTCCAATCTTGCATGGACGGTAAGAAGGAACTTCCTCAGAGTGACGCCATTCTGGTTCACTACCTATCGCCTAATCCACTCTTCTGTCGATGTCCTTCCGCAGCATCTTTTTCCTTAGGTTCGTCATCTTACCGACCCTCCTGTGTGGTCTCTCCGTTAGCGCAACTAATCCCTGTTCCTTTACTTCGTATTCATCCTCCTTGGCGATGGGATAAAGGGGCTTCACTCTGCCCAGTACTTGCACCACTTCGATGTGCGATGATGTTCGTTGAGACACCTATTTGTAAGTTTTTGTGGTCCTCAGAAAAACTAATCTCTGTACAGAAGTCAGTGTCCTCTTCTGATTATGTGTGTGGTTCCGGCTCTAGATAGGGAAAGACGGCACCTTCATAGATGACCACCATAAAACAACCACAAAATATTCGAATCATCTATAAGTCGTCCATTGTTTCATTTTCTTCCATTCCTAGCTCCTTCTATATGATATGATTATCAACCAGGACTATCCTTATTAACCTGACAGTATTCGCTTGCTACTTGCCACACTAATGAGGATGTCGCAACTTCGAGCTTGTGTGAACGACCAATAATCCACAATCAAAAGGTTTGGTTTTTAGTCTCGCACAGGATTTTTATTTAAATTTAAAATTATTTAGCATTACTGATTAAAAATGGGGATAGCATTTAACTTATTTTCCTTAAATTTAGTTTTATATTGCTTAAGACTAGAAAATAGTTGAGTCTGTATCCAGCAAAAAATACTTCATCATTTATTCATTCGTGTCTTTGTTATTACATTTTCATTGTTCAAGCTTCCTCCCTAACCTCATTCAAAAACCCTTTAATTTTTCTATTTCTCCAATGATCAACATTTCGCATACGTATAATGAATAAATTCCAATGAAAGTTTGTGGAAATTGGTTCATACGTGATCATATCCATTTTTTATAGACATTTTTTATATACCAGAGTAATTGGGAACACTGAATAGTTGGAACATGAATAATGTATGCTGAATGAGGTGAAATCATTGTTTTAAACCTTATTCAATATGTTTCTATGCTTTTTAGCTACTCCAATACCTATTCACACCATTTTTTTAAAACTTTTTTTTGTTATTGAAGAGGAATAATACAATCTGTTATTACTAAGGCCAAGCGGTATTAGTGTTCAAGTATTCATACAAACAATATAAAAACTACCAACAATACTAGAAAATCTAAGAGAACATTATTTAAAGAAGAGTAAATTCGCTGAAATATTAGCCCTAAAAGAGGAATTTACATCCAATAGTTCTCAAAATAAAGCTTTTTAAAAAGCATAATTTCTTAAAAATCTACTGAAAGATTAGTAGTAAGTTAATTTATTTTGAAAAATCTATATCTCAAAAACCATTTGACGTACAGATGTCTA